>NW_022315206.1:41669-62671 GCF_002776525.5 Piliocolobus tephrosceles
AGGAAGGAAAAACTGTTATCCCTAGAGAGAAGTGTAGGGGGGACCAGGACACTGCTGTTGTTGCTGTTCACCACCAGCTTTGCAGCATATGTAACTTTGATAACAGTATATAGTGCATAAAAAATCATTCCTGTTTACAACCAATTATCACAACTAGCTACAGATTTCTTTGTTCCTTCTCCACTCCCACTGCTTCACTTGACTAAACTTAAAGGAAAAAATTTTTGTTTTTACATATGATATTAAGTTGATCCTCAGCCCGCCCTCCTCAAGTAGCTGGGACCAGAGGTGTACAACACGGTGTCCAGCTAATTTTGTATATTTTATAGAGACAGGGGTTTTGCCAAGTTGGCCGGGCTGGTCTTGAACTCCTGGACTCAAGTGATCTGCCTGCCTGGGCCTCCCAAAGTGCTGGGGTTTTGTGCTGGCCTCCATGCCCAACCATCATTTGTATTTTGAATTTAAATATTTTATAGTCATAAGTATCATTCTTCAAAGATTCTGGGTTTTGTAGCATGTACAGAGTGGGGTTCAGGACACTCTACTCCAAAATATAACACCTTAGGGTACTGAATATTTTATGCTAAAGGAATTTGAGAAAACAACAGAAGCGGCCGTGCGCAGTGGCTCAAGCCTGTAATCCCAGCACTTTGGGAGGCCGAGTCCGGCGGATCACGAGGTCAGGAGATGAGACCATCCTGGCTGACATGGTGAAACCCCGTCTCTACTAAAAAATACAAAAAACTAGCCGGACGAGGTGGCGGGCGCCTGTGGTCCCGGCTACTCGGGAAGCTGAGGCAGGAGAATGGCGTGGACTCGGGAGGCGGAGCTTGCAGTGAGCAGAGATCCGGCCACTGCACTCCAGCCTGGGCGACAGATCGAGACTCCGTCTCAAAAAAAAAAAAAAAAAAAAAAGAAAGAAAGAAAAGAAAAGAAGAAAAGAAAACAACAGAAGCAGAAAAGTCACTGTCATCCTCCCCCTGCCCTTCTTCCCTGAAGCCAATCATAAGGCTGTCATGTGAGAGGTGCCCACTCTGTACCCAGAGGAAATGTGCATTGTTGTGTCTGAAGACACAGCAACACGGAGTCTGACTATGTTTGTCTAACTGAGCAAGACTCAGTCAAAATAAAAAAAAATAAAAAAAATAAAAAGGAAAGAAAGAAAGAGAGAGAGAGATTTGAGTAATAATAAACCTCTGTCCAGGTCACTTAGCTGTCTCTGCATTTATTAGATTCTTTCTCTATTGCAGAAAGTCTGCTGTTCTCAGTTCCATTGGCTTTTCTGGGCAACCAGCAAGATAAACTCACCAGTTACATCAATAAAAGAGAAACACAAATAGCACATATGCTTGAAAAGAAGTGTAAGTCTGTATATTTCTTTTGAAGAAACACAAAAGGAGGAGGAATGATATGACAGGCAATACACTGTCCTAAATATTTTCATGATTCTCCTGCCTCCCCCATATTCTTCTTATCCCAACAACTGCTCCCCAGAAACCTTCAACTTAAACACGGTCCTGCCAGAACTGGGTTTGTCCTTTATTGCGGGAACTGGCCAGCAGCCCGCAATGCAACGGGGCTCTCTGTTTCCAGGTGGATCGGCAGGTCAAGAAATAACAGACACACACAAGATAGTGAAAGCTGGGTCCAGGGGTGTCACCGCCTTCTGGTCCTACGGTGCCAACAATGCACTGGATATACCAGCATTTATTATTAAGTTTAGTGAGGGCGGGGGTAGGTTAGTGAGGGATTTAGGGTCATTTGATTATGAGGTGAGATGGTCACATGGGGATGAAGTAATTCTTTAATATAACATCTGTATGCAGAAGAACAGTATACAGAGGTAAGAATTTACAATATAGTGTGTGCATCAGTAATTTCTAACAGAGCCTTAAAACAGAAACACAGTCTTTCCATAACCTATGATTAGCAAGATATTAATCAGCAGTAACAGTTGCAGCAAAAGCTGGTTACAAACAATCCATAGAAACAGGCTGTGAAGCTAGACAACCAGTTAGACCAGAAATTCTCAGAAGGGAGTATGAACCCTGAAGAGGCCCACAAGAGCCGTGTGGCAAGGTGAGGGCGTTTACAGCCCCATCTTTTCCATATGGACAGGTGCCCCCCAGGCATCCATTTATAGGCTCTCCACGAGGGTCGCATTCCATTCTCAGAGCTATGAACATCTGCTTTTCTGGGATAGGAATCTTGGTGATGTGAAACCTCCCTGACAGCACGTCCATTCACAGGCTCTCTGGCAGGGGAAAGCACATCACGCGCTGTTGGCTCATTCTGGCAGTCCAACCTGGCATTGTCTTTACACAATCCTGCATGCAATTTTGTATTTACAACAATCAGGAGCATTTCATCTTTTATTCCATAGCAATAGTTTCAGGTTGTCTCCCTATAGTCCTTCCCTTGCATTTTCTTCTCACCTGCCCCACACCCCTTCCAAATCTGTTCTTTCACTTCCAGGTCATTGAGTTTTTCCATTTAAAAATATAAAAGATACAGAAAGAAGATAACCAGTCATCCATATTCCCACTACCTGGAATTAAGTACTGTTCACATGTACGTATTTTTCTTCCAAATCATTTTAAAGTTACTCTCATTTTTTTAAAAGTATACATGCTTAGCATAGACCATACCACCAATACAGAAAAAGTACAGATATGTAAAATTTCTGATCACCTTAAGTTCAAAATAACTTTTGTCAACATTAGGGCAACACTGATCAAGTCATGTTCTTCTGATATATCTACAAAGAGAAGAATGTGTATTTTAGCTAGACTGCCCCCCCCCGCACCCCCGCAAAAGAAAAAACAGAACAATAAATAAAAATACATATATATATAGATACACACACACATAATATATATGGGAGCTATATATATTATATACACATGTATATACATGCTTTTGTAAAATTGAGCTTAGACTCTTTATTTTACAAATACTCCATTTAATAGTGCATGAATTTAACTGAAGACAAAGAGACAGAAACAGAAATGAAGGAATTCCTGAACTCTCAATCACATTTAGAGAGACATTTTTCTAAAGGAATCCTCTAAAGCTAAACATACATTAAATTAAGTAGAATGCATTATGATTTGCAGTTTTTTTTGGTTTTTGTTTGTTTGTTTGTTTGTTTTTGCTCTGTTGCCCAGGCTGGAGTGCAGTGGCTCGATCTCCGCTCACTGCAACCTCCACCTCCCATCCACCTGCCTCGGCCTCCCAAAGTGCAAGGATTACAGGCATGAGCCACCACGTCCGGCCTGCAGTGGTTTTCTTACTACTTTTTACAATCAAATTGATTAAGACATTGGTTGAACATGGTACAATGCATCCATTTCAAGTTTGATGACATGTCTACTACTCCAGAAGGTCCTCTTGTGCCCTTTGCAGTCAGTGCCCTCGACTCCCTGACCCCAGCATTTAATAATGTAGTTTCTGTCACTATACAGGTTAGTTTCACCTGTTCTAGAAATTCAGCTTGATGGTGCCACACAGGTTGCACTCTTTTCATCACTCAGCATGAGGTTTTTGAGATTCATCCATGGTATCTCATGTTTCCATGATTTGTCCCATCTTATTGAGGGTAGTACTCCATTGGATGAATATATCACAATAGGTCCATTCACCTCTTGATATGTATAAACCGTTTCCCGTTTGGAGACTATTGTAAACAAAGCTGCTAAGAACAGGCTCTTTTTGTGAATATATGTTTTGTAAATTCCATTTGTCATTCTTTAGTATTAACTTATTTTGTAAAAGGATGTCACCTTCACAAGTGCAAAATTCATTCAAATGTTGCAGAGGCCTGAAGCAGAAGTCTACACAATTTCCTTTGTTATATTTCATAATTAAGGGGGAAAAAACTTTATCTGGGATATTGTTTCCTGTCAGCAAATCCTTAATGTAAGCCACACACGATGCTAGGTGTACTATTAGACTGTCTTCTGTAATCTGTGCAATAACTCTAAGAAGTACTTCATATTATTATTTTTCTGTAACCCTTTTCAACTTGAAGCCTAGCAAATTGAAGGACCTGGCCCAAGGTCAAACAGAAGGCAAGTGGCAGGCCAGGACTGGAAGAAGGCCTTCCCAACGGCTGATCGAAGCCCAGGTCTTTGTCAGAACCTCGGTATTCCTGATTGAGGAGTTTCTAAGCAAAAGCAGCCCACCAATCCAGTGGCTGAGAACTGCTTGGATATTGGCTTCCAGGCGCATCAGAAATACCGATCAGGAATCCCAAGCATACGTTAGTGATGCCGGTCCCGAAACAAGGGACATTTCTTAAACATTCTAAAAACCCGTTTGCTCATCAGTAACGCAATGAAAGTTGCTTTCGGTCTTGGTTCATATATTTTATATTTGAGCAAGGCAATGTCCGCTGCTGGGGTTAGAAGTAAATGGCTCGTCTTCATCAAACTAGATCAGTCCGTAGGACGTACGGCTTCCACTTGCAGTGTCCTGAACACTCGCTGGGCGTCCTGTGCGTTCTAGCCGGTTTTCTTTGGAGCCGCGGGTTTCTGCACCTCACCCAGGACTGGATGGCAGAGGCTTCTCCGGACATGCGGATCTATGCGTGCCGTCCCCTGGGTAGCCACCAGGGGACGCCATAGGCCTTCCTGCCGTGGTCCTCCTTGCCTTTTCCGTTTGGGCCAGGTTGTTTCTATTGAACAGGACATTACAGATCAAAAGTGCTCAGGTGGGGTCAGAAACACCCTGGGAGAGGCTGGCAAAATGCCCAGAACCGCCATCACTAGGCCTGGGGTTTTCTTCTGTAGTGGAATTCTCGTGCTCATGCAGTGCAGGGAGGATCGCAGCGCGTTTCCGCCAAGACAAGTGAGACTGCGGTTCTGACCTGCGGGCCTCGATGAATGTGCGTTAGGGCACGTGGGCGCCGGGAGAGCTTTTCTTCCCCTACACGAAGTAAGAGTGTTACTGTCTGCAAGCGAACGGAGACACTAAGAGCCCCAAAGGCCTTGCTGCTTTCATCCTCTCAACACTGCCTGCGTAGTTTCTAACTGGCTCTATGAGGTGAGAACACATTCCCTGCTGGTACAGAAATCCTACAAACTCCTGTGAGGACTGCGGTTAGAAGCAGACGCTGAAAGATGACTCTGGGGAACTAGACAAAAACACGACGATTTTCACAGAGCATGAAACCCCAAGAGACTGGAATCCACGGAACAACTTGTGCAAAAAAAACAGGTTTACGTGCAAAGAAAATAGCTATACAACATTCGCGATGGTTAGGTTGCGATAAACAGATTTAGTAATAGCTGACGTTTCTTACTTCCTGATCGCCATTTAACTGTAAGAACACCACCACAACACTCACTTTACTCAACAAAAGAAGTACAAAACAGCCCTTCACGTACAATCTGACTTTTAAACACTAGAAAATGCAGGGGAAAGCGCGAACGCAGTCCCCCACTACCACAAATTATGCAGTCGAGTTTCCCACATTTGGGGAAATCGCAGGGGTCAGCACATCCAGAGTGCAATGGATAAGCCTCGCCCTAGGAAAACCACCTTCATGATCATAGTATCTCCCCTGCCAGGTAAGTATGAGCTGTAACACCTCCGCCCCGCCACAGCCTCATACGCCTCACCCTTTACACGCACGGTCACTTACCACGCGCATGTCCTCCCCCCGCCCCCCGCACGGCCCCCACCACGCCACCCCGAGTCCTCCTGTCCGTGACACACACCCAGGACGATCACGTCCAACCGGCGGTCCTGGACTTACTCCCACAGCGCGAGAAATCCTTTGTGGCGAAGCAGCAGCCCCTGCGCTGCCTCATCTACATAGGAATCGCCCTATCCGTGATGTCACCGACAGCGCCTTTCCCGGTCCCCGTCTGCTCTTCCGCCCCACCCTCCGCCACTCAGCCGACCAACCCGCTGCGGGAGCCTGCGAAGGAAGTGACACCTGCCTTTACTTCCTTTCTTTCCCTTCCCCGCCCCGGTCTCTCCCAAAGAAGTAGGTTCTTAACCTGTGATGCCAAGGACACCTTTGGCCGCCAGCTGGAGCCTGTGCTCTCTTCTTCAAATAATGGCTTTTAATGCGCCAACTAGAAAGTTTGGGATTACAGAGAAAACCGGTTCTTTTTACATACGGTTATCCTTGTGATGTAGCTTTCTGCTTGAAGTTAGAAGTCGTTCAATATCAGAGAGAAACCGTGTCTATGAAACTAGACAGGCTGCTCAGATGACTGCAAACCAGCCATCCTTACTTGTTTTATCACTAGGAGTGTTATAAAGACGGTTGTCCAGTTTCATGAATCTTGTAGGTTTTTTTCAAATACAGCAATGTACAAAAATGTGCTGCCCCAGTGGACCACACTGGACACTCAGGCATGGTGCTGGAGTCGTTTTGTCATCTCTTCCACTGCCTTCTCTAGACCTTAGCGCTTACCTCATGTTAACACTTTATATTCTGCAAAGACAGAAACAAAGTCATCCAAATTTGGCAAAAATATTTGGGGGAAATTTTATTTCAGGTGTTTAACTGATTACTTTTAATATATAGACTACAACACCAAACTCTGTAGGACATTTGACAAGGTTCCAGGTTTGCCAATCAAAACCACCAACCACTTTTGACCATAATGACCCACTGGTACATCCTGTGCTAAATTTCACCTGTATTTCTCTTGATTGCACTCACGATGCAACTCAGGGTCATAACAAGCAAAACCTGTTTATTGAATCTGTCTGATGCTTCGAAGAGGTCCGAGATTTATTGGTCATTTCTGATGGTTTGACCTGATGAAATCAGATACCTATGTTGCTTCTAAAGCATTCCAAAATCATCACCTACTCCAAATGCATCTCTGCTGCCAGTGTAAATGTTAGGCTGAGGTGGGAGGATTGATTGAGCCCAGGAGTTCATTCAGGTCCAGCCTGGAAAACACAGCGAGACCTCCTCTCTACAAAAAAAAAAATCAAAGAATTAGCTGGGCGTTGTGGCATGTACCTGTGTTCCCAGCTACTTGGGAGGCTGAGGTGGGAAGATTGCTAGAGCTGAGAGGTTGAGGATGTGGTGGGCTATGATGGAGCCACTGCACTCCAGCCTGGGGGACAGAGTGAGACCCTGTCTCAGTCAATCAATCAATAAATCTCAACCATTTAAAATATCAATGACACATCTGTTTGGCCTTTTAAGTGCATTACTGAATTCTCCAATCTACATTTTTGAGAACAGCCTGGGGAATAGCAACATGGAGGTATTTGGCCAAAATGCAGACCCTTTCATTGTCTGCTTCAGTCTGTTTTTAAAAATCCTCTAAAGGATTATTCCAATTTGCCCTTTTCAACCATTTAGTGGCCCTGCCTTCTTACACTAGCATGTGAATTAACTGATAAAAATCAGAATATCTGGGCTCAAAAGTTTGGACAATTAAGTCAAATTTTCTCCCCAACCCTATTGGATCTTGGAGGCTGCTTTAGAATTAGAAAGGGAAATTTTATTTAAATTTCAATCAAGGAAGTCTTTTTTTTTTTTTTTTTTTTTATACAGTGTCTTGCTCTGCCACCCAGGCTGGATTGCAATCTCGGCTCACTGCAACCTCCACTTCCTGAGTTCAAGCAATTCTCCTGCCTCAGCCTCCTGAGTAGCTGGGATTGCAGTCATGTGCCACCACGACCGGCTAATTTTTGTATTTTTAGTATAGACCAGGTTTCACCACGTTGTCCAGGCTGGTCTCAAACTCCTGACCTCATGATCCACCTGCCTAGCCCTCCTAAAGTGCCAGGATTACAGGCATGAGCCACCGCGTCTGGCCTAGGGAAATCTTTTATAATATTCTTAATTCACATTTCGGTGAAGCAGTATACAGAACTGTAGGCTCTCCTCTTCCTGTGGGTTTTACCTTGAAAGGGGCTGTCAGAACAGAAGTTTCAGGGAAGGGGCCAGAGCCCTGGGGACTTTCCTCAGGTGATGGTGATGGAAGAATAGGCAAGGCAGGACTGGAGGACTCAGGTAAGGGAGACTACGCAGGTGCAGGGGCAGGAGGAGAAGGAGCAGTTGGAGGCAAAAGAGACAAAGTCTCCCCAATATTTATCAATTCAGAAAACGTGTCACTTTACCTCCTTCAGCTTACTTCCTCACTGGAGGCAACTTTCTCAGTTCTTTTAGAAGTTTCTAGGTATCATTGGAAGTAAGCCTCCCATTTAATTTGGTTCTAAAACCAAATTTTTCCAATTGTGCACACCAAAAAATTATTTTAAGCATTTCAAAAGATCCCCATTTCCTTGGCTGGGCGCGGTGGCTCAAGCCTGTAATCCCAGCACTTTGGGAGGCCGAGACACCTCTTTAGCGTCCCCGGTCACTTGGAGCACCTGAATGGGTCAGCGGGAGCAGATCACTTCTTTTCTTCAGGGCAGAACGCACCTCCATGCATTTTCCAGTTGAGAACTAACAGGAATTAGTCACACATGAAAAGCTAAGTCTGAATGTTCAAAACAACATGCTACATAAAAAGAAACCACCAGTGCCTACCTGCCAATACCTTGACCCAGATCTTCCTGCCGAGGAACAGAGGCAGAAAAGGCAGAAGCTCTCTGGAGAGCTCTTTGCCTGACTATGACCCAAACCTTCTGTCCTGACACAGAGGTGGAAAAGGCAGTTATTTCCCCTGAAACTCAAAGCTCTTACCCACAGGGTAAAGACAGAAAACCTCCGTTCTAAAAAGGGAGAGCTGGAAAGGACGCTCAAGCAAACCCCAGGCCTTCAACCAAAGAGTGGGAAGGTCCAGATTTCAGGAGGATTCACCCTTTACTACTGCCCAACTGTTTCTCTCAGAGTCAGAACTCAAGGGCTTCAGACTGGCCAGGCACCCAGTCCGGGAGGAATGTGGTGTGATCTGAGAGACGAAAATACATGGCCCCTTAGAGACTAAGACAGACTCTAAGGTTAAGGAAACAAAAGTTAGCTACGGGTCAAGGGTTCAGGGCTCAGCTGGCACGGCAACTTCCTGAATTCCTATGGCTACAGGAAAAACCACACTCTTGCTAAACTCCTTAACAACAGGAGCTAGCAAGCAAATTGTCAAAATCTTCCCAGCCCTTCTCAACTGGATTTATAACCCAGATCACTAGACCTCCGATGGGACAGAGGAGTGACCTTCCATTCTCTCCTGATAAGCAACTGCAGACCTCAAGCCAGTTTCAGCCATGTTACAGGGCCTGCACACAAACCGACTTCGTGTCCAATAGTTCACCTTTTGACATAAAGAGCCAATTTCCACCTCATTTTAATGCTAAAATCCCTTCCCAATGTGAAGATGGGGTACATGTTACATATATGTTTACCCATTGCACATGAGCTCAATACTCCTCAGAAATGGACTTTCTCCAAACCTGCTGAATATGTATAACTCCATTGTGTGATACACACCCTGTGAGGCACAAAAACCAACCTGCCCTCTCTCTCTCTGAAGAGAAAGCACCTCTTCAAAGACACAAACTGGAGATTGTCTCTTCCTGGACTGCAAACTGATCTCACCAATAAAATTCTTACTACTATTTAGCCACCCTGGAGGCCTTTGAGAGGATAGTCAGTTGGTCAGAGATGAGTTGCTCTGAATCCTGCTCCCAGGGCCAAAAATGTCGACCTAGAAGGAAGGGGCTTAAGCACAAAGTATGATTTAAAGAGTTTGTTTGAGCCAATGTGAGGGTAGATGCCCGGAAGGCTCAGACCCAAGCAATCTTGGATATGGGTTCTGTTTGGCCTTTGTCACAAGCAGGTTTGTAAAGACCAAAAAGGGAGACAGGGAGTTGGCTGGTAGAAAGTTGTTTGTCAGGAACTCCCAGTAGTTTACAGAAATAACATTGATTAGGGATTAGCTATACATTGTTCAGCTACAGGTAGTGAGATATGGTGTCCAGTGCACATGATTAGGTTACTTTATAGCTAACTGTGGCAATAGCAAGCAGTTTCAGTGGATGAATACATAGCTCAAAAGAGAGCAAGTGGCCAGTAGTGGTGGTTCACGCCTATAATTCCAACACGTTGGGAGGCCAAGGTGGGCGGATCACCTGACGTTAGGAGGTTGAGACCAGCCTGGCCAACATGATGAAACCCCGTCTCTACTGAAAATACACACACACACACACACACAAAAGTCTGGCGTAGTGGTTCGCGCCTTTAGTCCCAGCAACTTGGGAGGCTGTGGCAGGAGAATGGCTTGAACCTGACTGGAGGAGGTTGCAGTGGGCCAAGATCCTGCCACTGCACTCCAGCCTGGACAACAGAGTGAAACTCCATCTCAATACAATAAAAAAAAATTTTTTTTAAACTTAAACAATTTTAGAAAGCAGGAAGTAGGATGTGGTTGCTGTCTCATTTTAATGCCTAGCTGTGGGCATACTAATTTGAAAGCACTCGTTTTCCTCACATGAAAAAGTTATTTTCTTTCTTTTCTTTTTTTTTTTTTTTTTTGTTTTGGAGACACACTCTCACTTCCTGTGCCACCCATGCTAAAGTAGTGAAGTGACATGATCTCTGCTCACTGCAACCTCCACCTCCAGGGATCAAGTGATTCTCGTGCCTCAGCCTCCCGAGTACCTGGGATTACAGGCGCCAGACACCATGCCTGGCTAATTTTTGGATTTTAGTGGAGACGGGGTTTCACCATGTTGGCCAGGCTGGTCTCGAACTACTGACCTCAGATGATCCACCCACCTCGGCCTCCCAAAGTGCTGGGATTACAGGCGTGAGCCACCATGCCCAGCCAAGACCATTAATTTAATCTACAGCTAAATCTATTATTTTTTCATGTTACAAATTCAATAAGAAAAGTTTCCCCTAATGAAACATCACATTTAAAGCATAAGTAGAAAAAAAATGTAATAGAGAGTGTCTTGCTCTGTCATCCAGGTGAGAGAACATTGGTGCAACCACAGCTGACCAACCTACCACTCTGGACTCAGGCAGTCCTCCCTCCCAGCTCAGCCTGCCTTTTAATTTTTTAGAGATGGCATCTTGCCCTGTTGCCCAGGCTGGTCTCCAACTCCTTGCCTAAAGCAATCCTCCCACCTCAGCCTCCTGATTTTCTGGTATTACAGGTCTGAGTCAACCAGCCTGGCAGTGCAGGAATTTAAAAAAAAAAAAAAAAAAGTCAAGAAATTATTCTTGGCCAGGCGCGATGGCTCACGCCTGTAATCCCAGCACTTTGGGAGGCCGAGGCGGGTCAGGAGATCGAGACCGTCCTGGCTAACACGGTGAAACCCCGTCTCTAGTAAAAGATACAAAAAAATTAGCCGGGTGTGGTGGCCAGCGTCTGTAGTCCCAGCTACTGGCGAGGCTGAGGCAGGAGAATGGCGCAAACCCGGGAGGCGGAGCTTGCAGTGGGCCAAGATGGCGTCACTGCACTCCAGCCTGGGCGACAGAGCGAGACTCTGTCTCAAAATAAATAAATAAATACATAAAAAGAAATTATTCTTTATTTTATTTTATTTTGAGTTGAGGTCTTACTCTGTCACTCAGGCTGGAGTGCGGTGGTACAATGATAGTTCACTGCAGCCTGGATCTGCTGGGCTCAAGCAATCCTCCTGCCTCAGCCTCCCAAGCAGCTGGGACTACAGACATGAGCCACTGTGCTGGCTAGTTTTTTTTAAATTAGCTCATTTTTTAAAATTTGTAGAGACAGGGGTCTCACCATGTTGCCCAGGCTGGTATCGAACTCCTGGCTTCAATCCTTCTTCTCTCTTCAGCTGCCTAAAGTGCTAAAATTATAGGTGTGAGTCACCACACCCTGCTTAAGTTTCATATTTTAATTTTATATACTTAATTATTACTGTCCTTAAGATAATTGGGGCAGTAATCTCTTTAAAGTTTTAGAGACTTAATTTATCTATTCACTCCACTGGAAGAGTATACCTATTGGTTTCATAAGAAAATATATTTATAAATCAGAAAATTTATTTCCACCAATCTAGGGGGCATTCGAAGGCAAGTAATTGTATTAAGTAACATCATTTAGGGTGAAAACAGATGCAATGGTATCTATTAACGATGCTTATCAGTGAGGGAAACAAACTGAAAAAATGAACATCGTTAGATCCTTGGAAAACCCTCACTGCTGAAAATCTGAGTGATTCTGTGACACCCTTTTGAGTCTTGCAGGACATTCTCTTTCCGGAGCATATAAGAGTAAATCATTTCTAGGCCAGGCGCGGTGGCTCAAGCCTGTAATCCCAGCACTTTGGGAGGCCAAGCCGGGCGGATCACGAGGTCAGGAGATCGAGACCATCCTGGCCTACACGGTGAAACCCCGTCTCTACTAAAAATACAAAAACTAGCTGGGCGAGGTGGCGGGCGCCTGTAGTCTCAGCTACTCGGGAGGCTGAGGCAGGAGAATGGCGTAAACCCGGGAGGCGGAGCTTGCAGTGAGCTGAGATGCGGCCACTGCACTCCAGCCTGAGCCACAGAGCGAGACTCCGTCTCAAAAAAAAAAAAAAAAAGAGTAAATCATTTCTTTTCATCCATTTTCATTTTCATTAACAGCTGAACTTCCTTGATGTTCTGGAGATTTTTACGTTTGATTTGTGGCCAGGCGCAGCGGCTTACGCCTACAATCCTAGCACTTTGGGAGGCCAAGGTGGGCAGATCACTTGAGTTCAGGAGTTCAAGGCCAGCCTGGCCAACATGGCGAGACCCCATCTCTACTAAAAATACAAAATTTAGCCAGGCATGGTGTCACATGCCTGTAATCCCAGCTACTCAGGAGGCTGATACACAAGAATCGCTTGAACCCGGGAGGCCAAGGCTGTAGTGAGCCAAGATCATGCCACTGTGCTCCAGACTTGGTGACAGAGTGCGACTCTGTCTTAAGCAAAAAAAAAAAATTTGATTTGTGTGGTTGTGAGAAGTGCTTATATTGCTGACTCCATTGCTTATTTGTGATCATATAAATCTCTTTTCTCCTTTCTGTAGTGTGATTTAAACTTAATCCTTAAAGGACATGTATTTCAGCTAGTTAGAGTTGTTTAGCTAGTAGAAACCTGAGTATACGAATCAAAGAAAAGTGCTCCTTACATGCCACAGACTTAGCTTTCTTTCTGTACTAAGATTTCTTTTAGGTATAGTAATTCGTTAAAGCCAAGAGCTCCTATGGAATGAAGTTAGGTGGGAGGGGTGCATTGAGTAGTAAGATCATCTTTATAATAGAGATGTCACTCTCGCAGGTATTGACAGTTATTGGGCCCAAAAAATTGTTACCAAACATTGGAAAGACAAGATATGAGCAACTTCTCATTGCTGCAGTCTCAAATATCAGGAAATACCATTATCCTCAGGACAATGAACAGACCATCAAAAGAGACTCACAGACTCGATCCGCTGTCATGTATCACCAAACAGGGACTGGATCCTTGTCAAACAACACCCAACAGAGATTGTCCTCAGAAATTCACTTCATAACATCAAAACCAGAAACCCATACTGATGCCACTGATGGCAGAAAACAATGATGCGAGAAAGACAGAGAGGGAGATAGAGAGAGGAAGGACTTGCCCAATGACCATACTTAGTACATAAAAGCAAAAGAGCTCAACTTCTGCTCATGAAAGCAAGAACCGAGGCAACAAGAGCCAATATCTCTAAGGATCCAGTTCTGCACCAGGGGCCTGTTAGGTGCAGGATTCTGTTGGCTCCAATGATGGGTCTCAGATGGACTAATTTTTATGGACATAGCCTCTGAAATAAATCAGTCAAGGAATAATATAGAGACACTTATCTACATGCTCATTCTCCATTACTATAGAAGGGAAACTGGCATTAGAATGTTTTAATCAAATAAAAGTAACATCAAGATTTATAAAGAAAAGAGGAAAGGAGAGGAGAAAAAAATGACTGGGACCATTGTGATTTTGCTTCCTTTGGATAAGCAACTTGGCAGAAAGCTATCAAAGAGGTCACTATGACCTGTCTTCTCTGGACGAATGTGACTTGGTCACCACAGGAAACAATTACAGGCTGGGCACAGTGGCTCATGCCTGTAATACCAGCACTTTGGGAGGCGGAGGCGGGAGGATCACTTGAGCTCACGAGTTGGAGAGCAGCCTAGGCAACATGATGAAACTCTGTCGGTACAAAAAGTACAAAATTTAGCCGGGCATGGAGGTGTATGCTAGTAGTCCCAGCTACTCAGGAGGCTGAGGTGGGAGGAACACCTGAGCCCGGGGAGGTTGAGGCTGCAGTGAACCATGATTACACCCCTGCACTCCAGCCTGAGTGACAGAGTAAGACCATGTCTCTAAATAAATGAATTAAATTTGTAAAAGAAACAAGGCCAGGCCACTATTCACAATAGCAAAGACTTGGAATCAACCCAAATGTCCATCAGTGACAGACTGGATTAAGAAAATGTGGCATATATACAACATGGAATACTATGCAGCCATAAAAAAGGATGAGTTCATGTCCTTTGTAGAGACATGGATGCAGCTAGAAACCATCATTCTCAGCAAACTATTGCAAGAACAGAAAATTAAATACCGCATGTTCTCACTCATAGGTAGGAATTGAATAATGAGATCACTTGGACACAGGAAGGGGATCATCACACACCAGGTCCTATTGTGGGGAGCGAGGGCAGGGAGGGATAGCATTAGGAGATATGCCTAATGTAAATGATGAGTTAATGGGTGCAGCACACCAACATGGCACATGTATACATATGTAACAAACCTGCACGTTGTGCACATGTACCATAGAATTTAAAGTATAATAATACAAATAAATAAATAAATAAATAAATAAAAAAGAAACAGGGCCAGGCATGGTGACTCACACATGTAATCCCAGCACTCTGGGAGGCCAAGATGGGAGTATCACTTGAGCTCAGGAGTTCGAGACCAGCCTGGGCAACATAGTGAGATCTCATCTCTAAAAAATACATATATATATTTTAATAAATACATATAATAAAATATATATTTTATTATACATAATATATAACTGTATATTTTTATTATATATAATAAAATAAAAAAGAAACAATTACAGATGTTGGAGGACTTTAAAATAGCCAGGTGCAGTGGTTCAGGCTGGTAATCCCAGCACTTTGGGAGACTGAGACAGGAGGATCACTTGAGCCCAGGAGACTGAGGCTACAGTGAACTATGATCGTGCTACTGCACTGCAACCTGGGCAACAGAGCAAGACCCTATCTCAAAAAATAAAATAAAATGTCTTAAAAGTTTAGCTGTCCATCCTATGAAACTGAATATCTCTGGGTAATGTCCACCATGTCCTCCTGTTGTACCTCCCCCTTACTTAAGCCAGGAAGGCATTTGTCTACTTACTAGAATATCACTGGCAAATGGTCGGGCATGGTGGCTCATGACTGTAATACCAGCATGTTGGGAGGCTGGTCAGGAGTTTGAGACCAGCCTGGCCAACATGATGAAACCTTGTCTCTACTAAAAATACAAAAATTAGCCAGGCATGGTGGTGCAGTCTTGTAAGCTGAGATCACTCCACTGAACTCCAGCCTGGGTGACAGAGCAAGACTGTGTCTCGAAAAAAAAAAAAAAAAAAAAAAAAACAAGCAAAGAAAAGAATATCATGGGCACATGTATAGAAAGTTTGTTAGACCGAGTGTGGTGGTTAACACCTGAAATCCCAGCACTTTGGGAGGCCAAGGCAGGCGAATCTCTTGAGCCCAGAAGTTAGAGCTCCTGGAGCCAATCTGGGCAACATAGCAAGATCCTATCTCTAAAAAAAAAAAAAAAAAAAAGAAAGAAAAGTTAGATTTGATGGTGCACACCTGTAGTTCCAGCCATTCTGGAGGCTCACTAGAGCCGGGGTGGCAGGTGCAGTGAGTTTGCAGTGAGCTGAGATCACAACACTGCACTCTATCCTGGGTGACAGAGTGGTACCTAGTCTCAAAACAAAAAGTAGGAGAGGGGAGAAAATGTGTTGTGTCAGCAAAGAAATGAAGAAAGGGACATTATTAGAGTTGAGAAATAAATTAGAATATGATTTGGTACCTTTCCCACAGAAGATAAGTTTGCTAAGGTGCAGAAATTCGAAGCATTATATAAGGCCCGGTGTAATCCTAGCACTTTGGGAAGACCTCGGATGTGCCTGAGCCCACGAGTTGGGGACCAGACTGGGCAACATAAGGAAACCCTTTCTCTACAAAAAATACAAAAAATTAGCTAGGCCCTTCGGATGCGACAACTGATTGTGCCGCAGAGACACGACCCTAGTGGCTTAGGACTCTGGGAAGGTATAATCTCCCCGGTTTATCTAGGGATCAATAATGCAAGAACGCTTTAAAAGCTGGAGCAGGCGGCTGGGCTCGATGGCTCATGCCTGTAATCTCAGCACTTTGGGAGGCCAAGGAGGGCGGATCACGAGGTCAGCTGATCGAGACCGTCCTGGCCAACAAAGTGAAACTTCAGTCCCTACTAAAATACAAAACATTAGCCGGGCGGGGTGGAGCGAGCCTGTATTCCCAGCTACTCAGGAGGCTGAGGCAGAGGAATCGCTCGAACCCGGGAGGCGGAAGTTGCAGTGAGCCGAGATCGCGCCACTGCACTCCTGCCTGGCGACAGAGCAAGACTCGTGTCTCAGAGAAGAAAAAAAAAGAAAAAAAAAAAAACAACCTGGAGCAGGCTTCCCTCAGTGGGCTCTAAAAACCAACCTTTAGATTAACAGCAGAACGCGCTAACCGATTGTGCCACAGAGACACGTAGTTTACCTCCTTCTGGGCGCTATAGGAAGGGTGCACTCACCAAACACTTCCCAACCCTCCCATCCTCAGAGCCCGCCAGACAGTACAGCTGTGCAAGGCCTTGGAAAACTGGAGAGATCAGAGCGGTGAATCGTGTTGGTCTCGTCGGAGACCCGCAGGTTGGGAGATTCTGGAACCAGGACGACCTTGCCCCTCGCCTGCTTCAAAAGCCCCTGGAAAAGCCCCAGCCTGCGACCCGGACCTGAGCCGCCTGGGGGCCCAAGAGAAGCTGAACGCCCTGTGGGCTCCCAGGATGGTTCTTTGTGCCGTCTTCACCAAGTGAGGGAGCCTGTGCCCACCCTGCCCAGTCACCTTTGAGGCCGCTGCGGAACTTCCGCTGACATCTTCGGATCCTGTGTCCCGCACGGGGGCTTCACTGGGGCAGGGATCACGATGAGGGTCGCTCGTGGAGCCCCTCGCGGGGAGCAAGGTCTGGCACTCACCAGGGCGCACGACTAGGACTTGTTGAATTAATCTATCGTTGCCTTTAGCTTTTAGTCCTTTGAAGAGCCCTGAAAAATGGAAATCATGAAATATTTTACCTTGGGGAAGTTTTGATTTGTTTTTTGTTTTGTTTTCTTTTGTGTTTTGAGACAGGGTCTCGCTTGGTCGCCCAGGCTGGAGTGCAGTGGTACAAACACGGCTCACTGCAGCCTTGACGTCCCGAGGCCATAGTCGCCTTTAGCTTTTAGTCCCTTGAAGAACCCCAAGAATAGAAATCATGAGCTTTTTCCATGGGGAAGATCTTTTTTTTTTTTTTTTTTTTGAGACGGAGTCTCGCTGTGTCCCCCCAGGCTGCAGTGCAGTGGCGCGATCTCCGCTCACTGCAAGCTCTGCCTCCAGGGCTCACGCCATTCTCCTGCCTCAACCTCCCGAGTAGCTGGCATTACAGGCGCCCGCCACCAAGCTTGGCTCATTTTTTGTATTTTTAGTAGAGACGGGGTTTCACCTTGTTAGCCAGGATGGTCTCGATCTCCTGACCTCGTGATCCGCCCGTCTCGGCCTCCCAAAGTGCTGGGATTACAGGCGTGAGCCACCGCGCCCAGCCAGGGAAGTTCTTTTTACAAAGCGTTTATTCACATTGATTTCTCGGCATCCCCCGGAGAGGGCAAAGGGCAGGGCCTCCAGTGCACCTTCTGCGGCCGTGGAGCCGCAGGGGCTCAGCTGGGCAGTGGTTGGGTCCTGGGGCAGGAGGATAAGAGCGAGGGAAGGGAAAAGCAAAAGCAGGGAAAGAAGCCGGGGAGCGGTAGAACAGACATCCAGACCTCCTGAAAGACTCGTGCAGCACAGGCTGGATCTTCTGGAGGTGAGAATTGTTTTTTGCTGTTTGTTTGTTTATTTATTTATTTATTTATTTATTTATTTATTTATTTATTTTTTGAGACGGAGTCTCGCTCTGTCACCTGGGCTGGAGGGCAGTGGCCGGATCTCAGCTCACTGCAACCTCCGCCTCCCGGGTTTACGCTATTCTCCTGCCTCAGTCTCCCGAGTAGCTGGGACTACAGGCGCCCGCCACCTCGCCCGGCTAGTTTTTTGTATTTTTTTAGTAGAGACGGTGTTTCACCATGTTAGCCAGGATGGTCTCGAACTCCTGACCTCGTGATCCGCCCGTCTCGGCCTCCCAAAGTGCTGGGATTACAGGCTTGAGCCACCGCGCCCAGCCTTGTTGTTGTTGTTGAAGCAGAATGGGGAGGAAGTGAGGGGAAAAAATGAGAGAGAACATGAAAGAGCTCCAAACGTGAGGACCTATAACTCCCCAAGAATAACATCTTCCAGAAGAACTAGACAGAAAACTACGAGTCTGGGAACCCTGAAATCCCCGGAGGAGTAGCATCATCATGACCCTCTGTGTTCCTTTTGGCAAAGGACTTGCTTCCTTCGTTTGTACAATTGTTTGTGTTTGTTAAATAAATAAAACCCTTTTCATTTATCTTTGAAAGTACATTGGCTCTATTATTTTAGGATTACAAATAATGCTGCAGTCGTCATTCTTGTACACTTCTCATTGGCCACTGGTGTATTTCTATAGGGTAGAGGCCTGGAGAGCAGTTGCTCCAGCATAGTGATTACATGGTTTTTATATCATTCCATTTTCTTTCCTTTGTTGGCTTATTAGCTATAACTCTCTTTCTTCTGGTCCACCGCTCTCCGACTTCTTTTGCTGCTTTTGCTTTTCAGTGATGGTTTTAGGGTTTCCAGAATACATCTTCATCCGTGCCATCTAGTGACATTCTACCTCCCCTTCTGGCCATTATGCTAGTGTTGTCATATAATTTGATTTTACACATGTTATAAACCCCAGAATTCATTATTATTGCTTTTAATTGGTCAAATTATTTTAAAATATTTAAATAATAAGAACATATATATTTAACTATGTGCATACCGATTTCCAGTAGTCTCCATTTCTTTGTGTAGATCCATTTTTCTGTCTGGTATCCTTATCCTTAGGCTGGGAGGACTCCTTTTGCATTTCTTGTAGTGTGGGTTGCTGAATTCTTTCATTTTTTTGTATGTCTTTAAATGTCCTTATTTCTGTCACATTCTTGAAAGATTTTTCATTTTGGCATAGAATTCTAGGAAAACTTTATTTCTTTCTTTTTTTTTTTTTTTTTTTTTTTTGAGGCGGAGTCTCGCTCTGTCGCCTGGACTGGAGTGCAGTGGCCGGATCTCAGCTCACTGCAAGCTCTGCCTCCCAGGTTTGCACCATTCTCCTGCCTCAGCCTCCCGAGTAGCTGGGACTACAGGCACCCACCACCTCGCCCGGCTAGTTTTTTTTGTATTTTTAGTAGAGACGGGGTTTCACTGTGTTAGCCAGGATGGTCTCGATCTCCTGACCTCGTGATCCGCCCGTCTCGGCCTCCCAAAGTGCTGGGATTACAGGCTTGAGCCACCGCGCCCGGCGGAAAACTTTATTTCTTTCAGTACTTTAGGATGTTGGCACTTTGTTTTTGTAAAACTGGCATAAAGTGGGCTTCCTGTACTTGTTATATAATTTTTGGAATGTGTATTTAAATTAAAAACATTAAAATGGGTTGGACGAGGTGGTGCACGCCTGTAGTCCCAGCACTTTGGGAAGGGGAGACAGGAGGATTGCTTGAGGCCCACAGTTGGAGACCAGTGTGGGCAAGATAGCAAGACCCTGTCTCTCTCTCTCATATATGAATGTCCTAGACTCATCTTAAGTTCCACCAACAGAGCACTTAAAGTAAAATGTGCCCAACCTGAAGGTCAAACCTACCTACTGACATGTAATTTGTGTTTGTGAGACATTCTCAACAGCATTTGTTTTACCTAGCATAGTGGTTTTCAAGTTTTCGTCACACTTGAATGTCTTAAGTGCAAAACTTGTCAGAATTCATTTCCTTTGCCAAAAAATTCTAAAATACTTTTTTTTTTTTTTTTTTTTTTGAGATCAGTTCACTGCAACTTCCACTTCCCACGTTCATGGGATTCTTCTGCCTCAGCCTCATGAGTAGCTGAGACTACAGGCCTGCGACAATACATCCGGCTAATTTTTGTATTTTTAGTAGAGACGGAGTTTCACCATGTTGGCCAGGCTGGTCTCAAAGTCCCGATCTTAAGTAATCTGCCCACCTTGGCCTCCCAAAGTGTTGGGATTACAAGCATGAGCCACCGCGCCCAGCCTAAAATACTCTTACTTCAAGTAAAAGTGCATTAAAAACAAACTTCTCAGTTGCATCCCTGGAATCCATAGAAAGCCCGAGAGAGACAATCAAGTGCTACAGGATAAAACACTATCACCACGTTGGCCAGGCTGGTCTCGAACTCCTGACCTTGGGCTCCCAAAGTGCTGGAATTATAGGCATGAGCCACCGCACCCAGCCCAACCAAGATTATTAAACCACTCTAATGTGTCAAAAGAGTCACACTGATTTTTTAAAAATAAGGTAATAGGCTGGGTGCGGTGGCTCACGCCTGTGATCCCAGCACTTTGGGAAGCCATAGCAGGAGGATCACAAGGTCAGGAGTTCGAGACCAGCCTGAGCAACATGGTGAAACCCCGTGTCTACTAAAAATACAAAAATTAGCCGGGTGTGGTGGTATGCGCCTGTAATCTCAGCTACTCGGGAGACTGAGGCAGCAGAATTGCTTGAACCCGGGAGGCAGAGGTTGCAGTGAGCCGAGATTGCACCACTGCACTCCAGCCTGGGCGACAGAGTGAGACTCCATCTGAAAATAAATAAATAAATAAATAAATAAATAAATAAATAAATAAATAAA
>NW_022315206.1:62681-75240 GCF_002776525.5 Piliocolobus tephrosceles
AAATAAATAAATAAATAAATAAATAAATAAATAAATAAATAAATAAATAAATAAAATAATAACATAATGAACATTTTCATCATTTATATATTAAATATTTACATTATTTAAATTGTTCAAAAGCATCAAAGATTCCTCTCTGCTATCAACTTCATTTCATTTATTTTATTGTACCAAATTATCAGGAACATTCATTTAATCCACAGTTAAATCTATTATTTTTTCATGTTAGAAATTCAACAAGAAAATTTTTCCCAAATGAAATCTCACATTTCAAGCATAAGTAGGCTGGGCAAGGTGGCTCACACCTGTAATCCCAGCACTTCCGGAGGCCGAGACAGGTGCATAGCTTGAGGTCAGGAGTTTGAGAACAGCCTGGCAAACATGGTGAAACCCTGTCTCTACTAAAACTATAAAAATTAGCTGGGCGTGGTGGCATGCGCCCGTAATCCCAGCTACTCTGGAGGCTGAGGCAGGGAAATAGCTTCAACCTGGGAGGTGGAGCTTGTAGTGAGCTGAGATCCCACCACTGCACTCCAGCCTGGGCTACAGAGCAAGACTCTGTCTCCAAAATGAATGAATAAATAAATAAATAAATAAATAAGCATAAGTAGTAAAAAAATAAAAATAAAATAAAATACAAAATAAGGCACAGTGTCTTGCTCTGTTATCCAGGCTACAGTGCAGCAGGGCAATCATAGCTGACCAACTTGGAACTTCCGGGCTCAGGCGATCCTCCTGGCTCAGCTTGCCTGGTATATTTTTACAGATGGGGTCTTGTCCTGTTGCTCAGGCTGGTCTCCAACTGCTGGCCTAAAGCAATCCTTCCACCTCAGCCCGATGAGTTGCTGGGAGTACAGGCACAAGACATGCAGCCTAACATTGTAGTAAAACAATTTTCAATAAATTCTTAATTTTCTTTCTTTTTCTTTCTTTCTTTTTTTTTTTTTTGAGTTGGGAGTATCAGTCTGTCACCCAGGGTGGAGGGCAGTGGTGCAATCATAGTTCACTGCAGCCTGCCTCAGTCTCTCTAGTAGCTGAGATTACAGTCATGCAGTATCATGCCCAGCCAACTTTAAAATATTAGCTAATACTTAAAAATTTGTAAGCCGGGCACGGTGGCTCACGCCTATAATCCCAGAACTTTGGGGGGCCAAGGTGGGCAGATCATGAGGTCAGGAGTTAGAGACCATCCTGGCTAACACAGTGAAACCCCACCTCTACTAAAAACACAAAAATTAGCCAGACGTAGTGGCACATGCCTGTAGTCCCAGCTACTTGGGAGGCTGAGGCAGGAGAATCGCTTGAACCTGGGAGGCAGAGGTTGCAGTGAGCCAAAATCGCGCCACTGCACTCTAGCCTGGGCAACAGAGCGAGACTCCATCTCAAAAAAAAAAAAAAAAAAAAAAAATTGGAGAGACAGGGGTTTCACTATGTTGCCCAGGCTGGTCTCCAACCCCTAACCTCAACTGATCCTCCCTCCTCAGCCTCCTAAAGTGCTGGGATTGCAGATATGAGTCACCATACCTGGCTTAATTTTCTAATTTTAATTTTATATAAGTGATTATTATTGTTCGTAAGATAATTAGGGCAGTGACTCCTTTAAAATTTTAGAGACCTAATTTGTCTATTCACTTCACTGAAAGAATATGACAATTTGTTTCATGAGAAAATATCCTATATTTATAAAGAAAGAAAATTTCTTCCACCAAACTACGGGGCATTCTAAAGAAATGAATTGTGCTAAGTAAGGTGAAAACGGAGGCAATGGTATCTATTAACAATGTCTATCAGTGAAGGAAACAAACTGAAAATATTAACATCATTAGATCCTTGGAGGGCCTTCAATTGCTGAAAATCTGAGTAATATTGTGATACCCTTTTGAGTCCGGCAGGACATTCTCTTTTCAGGGCATATAACAGTGGGTGAATAACTTCTTTTCATTCATTTTCATTAAGGGATGAACTTCCTTAATGTTCTGGAGATTATTACATTTGATTTGCATAGTTGTGAAAAATGCCCATATTGCTGATTCCATTGCTTATATGTGATCATATAAATATTTTCTCTCCTTTCTGTAGTATGGTTCAAACTTAATCCTTAAAGGACATGTATTTGAATTTTTCAGCTGAATATACCAATCAAAGAAACTGAATATACCAATCAAAGAAAACTGCTCCTTACATGCTACAGATTTAGTTTTCTTCCTGGACTAAGATGTCATTTAGATATAGTAAATTTGTTAAAGCCAAGAACTCCTATGGAACGAAGTTTGGTGGGAGGGGGTACATTGAGTAGTAGGATCACTCTTGGCCGGGCGCGGTGGCTCAAGCCTGTAATCCCAGCACTTTGGGAGGCCGAGACGGGTGGATCACGAGGTCAGGAGATCGAGACCATGCTGGCTAACACGGTGAAACCCCGTCTCTACTAAAAATACAAAAAAACTAGCTGGGCGAGGTGGCAGGCGCCTGTAGTCCCAGCTACTCAGGAGGTTGAGGCAGGAGAATGGCGGAAACCCGGGAGGCGGAGCTTGCAGTGAGCTGAGATCTGGCCACTGCACTCCAGCCCGGCGGCAGAGCAAGACTCCGTCTCAAAAAAAAAAAAAAAAAAAAAAAAAAAAAAAAAAAAAAAGATCACTCTTGTAATAGAGATGCCACTCTTGCAGATATTGACAACTACTGGGCCCATAAAATTTTTACCAGACATTCGAAAGACAAGATATGAACAACTTACCATTGCTTCAGTTTCAAATATCAGGAAATACCCTTATTCTCAGGACAATAAATAGACAATGAAAGAGACTCACAGAGCAGATTAGCTGTCATGTATCACCAAACAGGCACTGGATCCCTTGTCAACACCACCCATCAGAGATTGTCCCCAGAAATTCACTCCATAACATCAAAAGCAAAAACCCACACTGATGGCAAAAAATAATGATGCAATAATGAGAGAGAGGGAGAGAGAGAGAGAAAGAGAGACCTGTCCTATAGCCATACTTAGTGGGTAAAAGCCAAAGAGCTCAATTTCTGCTCCTGATACTTAATAGAACAGAGGGAACATGAGCCAATTGCTCAGTGGGTCCAGATCTGCACTAAGAGCCTGTTGGATGCAGGATTCTACTGTCTCCAATAACATGTCTCAGATGGACTAGCTTTTTGTTCTATTTTGTTTGTTTGTTTTGTTTTTGCTTTTGTTTTTTTTTTTGTTTTTGAAGCAGAGTCTCGCTCTGTTGCCCAGGCTGGGGTGCAATGGCACGATCTTGGCTCACTGCAACCTCCGCCTCCTGGGTTCAAGCGATTCTCCTGGCAGCCTCCTGAGCAGCTGGGATTAGGGACACACACCACCACGCCCAGCTATTTTTTTTTTTTTTTTTTTTTAGTAGAGACGGAGTTTCGCCATGTTGGTCAGTCTGGTCTGGAACTCCTGACCTCAGTTGATCAGAAGTAGGTGAGGTCAGAAAACATACCCTGGGAGAGGCTGGCACAATGCCCAGAACCGCCGTTGCTAGGCCTGGGGTTTTCTTCTGTAGTGGACACTAGTATTCATATAGTGCAGGGACAAAACCAACTAGATACTTCTGGGAGTTAAAAAGAGATGAATTCACCGTGCCATTTGAGAAGGGGTATTGAATTTTCGGCCGGGCGCGGTGGCTCAAGCCTGTAATCCCAGCACTTTGGGAGGCCGAGACGGGTGGATCACGAGGTCAGGAGATCGAGACCATGCTGGCTAACACGGTGAAACCCCGTCTCTACTAAAAAATACAAAAAACTAGCCGGGCGAGGTGGCAGGCGCCTGTAATCCCAGCTACTCAGGAGGCTGAGGCAGGAGAATGGCGTGAACCTGGGAGGCGGAGTTTGCAGTGAGCTGAGATCCGGCCACTGCGCTCCAGCCTGGGCGACAGAGCCAGACTCCGTCTCAAAAAAAAAAAAAAAAAAAAAAAAAAAAAGAATTTTCCAGGGTACTGACGCGTGTCAGGTGTAAACCGCAGACTGAGAGAGAACTAAGTATTTTCTCTCCATGAAGGTGATCAGCGAGGGCCTGAAGAAAGAGGGAGGGGGGAGGACGCTGGCGCCAGAAATAGGAAAGGGTTGCTTGGGGGTAGGAAGGATGAGTAGGGGTGCTACCTAGAAAGTTGCCTGGCAATGGATGTAGGATGTGGAAGCGAGACATCAAACAAGAAGCTGTCGCTTAAATAAAGTCTGAAGAAAGACTAGATATGTAAACGGCAGGAGACAGCAGGGAAATTAGACCCAGCTCCTCATAAAACTTCCCGCCTTATATTTCAGGGAGGATCGCGGCACATTTCGGCCAAGACAGATGAGGTGAGGCCTGCGGACCTCGATGAATGTGCCTTAGGGCACCTGGGCGCCAAGAGAGCTGTTCCCCTACGCAAAGTAAGAGTGTTATGTCTACAACCAAACGGGGACACTAAGAGTCCTCAAAGACCGTGCTTTCTTCCCAAATAACAGCGCCCGTCTGCGTAGTTTGCACCTGGCTCTATGAGGCGAGAACACATTCCCCGTTAGCACAGAAATCCTACAAACTCCTGAGGGGACTGAGGTTAGAAGCGGAGGCTGTGTAAAAGGTGACGGTGGGCGGTAGGGAAAAACACAAAGATTTTCACAGAGAGCGAGAACCCAAAGACCCTGGAGACCATATACCAATCTCTGCGGTGAAATGACATGCTATTTTCTTCAAAGTAATAATGACACTTAAGACGAAAAACAAACCAATAGAAAAAAGAACGTAACCTTTACCGTAAAGTCTACTCTTATTAAACTCCGAAGAGGCCAGGAGAAAGCGCGAACGCAGTCCCCCACTACCACAAATTATGCAGTCGAGTTTCCCACATTTGGGGAAATCACAGGGGTCAGCACATCCGGAGTGCAATGGATAAGCCTCGCCCTGGGAAAACCACCTTCGTGATCATGGTATCTCCCCTGCCAGGTAAGTATGAGCTGTAGCACCTCCGCCCCGCCACAGCCTCATATGCCTCACCCTTTACACGCACGGTCACTTGCCCCGCGCACTCCCGAGCCCTCCTAGTCCTGACACACAGCTGGGACTCTCAGGTCCGACCAGCGGTCCTGAACCCGCTCCCATGGCACGGGAACTCCTCCGTGGAGAAGCAGCAGATGTCGAAGCAGCAGCCCCTGCGCTGCCTCATCTACATAGAAGTCGCCCTATCCGTGATGTCACCGACAGTGCCTTTCCCAGTCCCCATCTGCTTTTCTGCCACTCAGCCGACCGACTCCCTGCTGGAGTCCGCAAGAGGAAGTGACGTCTGCCTCTTCCTTTTTCTCTCCCGCCCTCTATTCTCTCCGGAAGATGCTGGCGCTTAAGCTGTGTTGTGGAGCAACCTTTCGGCGGTCAGATGAAGCCTGGACGTCCTTTTTCAAATAATGGCTTTTAATTCGCAGACTAGAACATTTAGGATTACAAAAGAAACCGCTTCTCTTCACATCCTTATCCTTGGGATGTAGCATTCCCCTTGAAATTGGAAGCCGTTTAATATCAGAGAGAAACCCTGTTTATAAAAGTAAAGAGGCTGCTCAGATGACTACAAACCAGCCTTCCTTACTGGTTTCATCACTGGTAATGTTATAAAGACAGTTGTCAAGTTTCATGAATCTTGTAGTTGGTTTTTCCTTTTTTCCCCCCAAATTCAGTATTATAGAAAAATACGCTGCCCCAGAAGAGATGACTGGACCCTCTCAAGCGTGGTGTTGGATTTTGTCATCTCTTCCACAGCCATCTCCAGACCTTAGTGCTTACCTCATGTTAGTTTTTTATATTCTGCAAACACAAAACCAAAATAATCCAAATTTGACATAAATACCTGGGATCCATCTTACTTGAGATGTTTAACAAAAGTCTGGATCATCTTTTCTTATATTGGATTATAATGCAGGAAACACTGAAGTAAGCAAGGTTGGAATGCCCAAGTCAAAGACTATTTGAATATTTACAAGTAGATTTGAGACAGGAATAATACAGGGTGGTCACAGGATAACCAATTCTAGGCAGCAGATTTACCTGACTTGAGGCTATGGGCTCGTAAGACGCTGAAAAATCATGGTGTGGACCAAGCTGTCTAAGACCGACTGGATCCAATGTGGTGCTTGATTTGATGTAGGTTTTACCTAGGCCCTCATTATATGCTCATTAATATACTAAATCACACACCCACCAGTGCCATGACAGTTCTGAGATCAGTATTTGATGTAAAAATGGATGGCACCACAGTTCTGAGAAATCTCCACCTTTACCCAGGAATTGTCATGAATATTCCACTCCTTGGTTAAAGTAATCCATCAACATGAAACCCCAGAACCCATTGTTCTCTCTCGGGTATGCCCGAACTCCCCTTTCTTGAGTGTGTACTTTTTGCTTTGCAATAAATTTCTTCTTTCACTGTTTGCGGACTCATCCTTGACTTCATTCTCAAGATGGTGTCAAGAGCCTGGACACCACGGCTGGGGTCGAGATCCCACCACCATCTGGGGACCTCCCCCAGCCCACCAGTATCAGATTCTATTCCATTGCTCAAATCACAAAACATCAAGTGGAGAGTTCCCCCTGGAGACCATAAATATTCTGTGGCATAGTGGCCAGTTAGGCCACCGGAAGGCATGGCAAAATATTGAAAATGAGGGATTAGGTGACAATGTAGCAACTGCTAAATACTAAATACTTGATCCAGGCTCCATTCCCTGGAGACTGACAGGGAGACACATTGTCCAGGTAGTAGTGGAGAAATACTTTCTGGGTATCTGACCAGCCTTTGTGGAAAGAACTGGCACCATCCTGCACATGTAACCGCCTGATGGGTTCTTCCTGACCACTGTACATACAAAATCAATTCGTGGAGACCATGGCATTGCAGTAAAGAGTTTCACTGACACAGGCCAGCCACAACCTGTGGGAGACAAAGTTATTACTCAAATCAATCTCACTGAAGGCTTGGAGGTAAGGGGTTTTTCAAAGACAGTTTGGTGGGGAGGGGGCTAGGGTTTGGGCAGTGCTGATTGTTGGGAATGAAATCACAGGGGTGTGGAAGCTGGCCCTCCTGCACTGAGCAAACTTCTGGGTGGGGGCTAAGGGACTGGTTGATTTTCGGGCCAAATGGTGCCATCCAGTAGTCAGACATGCAAAAGCCTGAAAAGACATCTCAAAAGGCCAATCTTCGGTTCTACAATAGTGATGTTCTTCACAGCAGTAATTGGGGAAGCTGCAAATCTTGTGACATCTGGAATAATGACTGGTAATTATTTAATGAGGTATACATCTTAGCAGAATTCACGCCCCTTTCATCCTCCTAACTTGGTGGCCTTTCATTAGTTTTACAGGGGTAATTTAGTTTTGGGGAAGGTTATCATTTAAACCAACCTTTTTGGCTGTCCCCAATATTTTTGGCACCAGGGACTGGTTTCATGGAAGACAATTTTTCCATGGAAGGAGGTAGTGGATGGTTTCCTGATGAAACTGTTCCACCTGAGGTCATCAGGCATTAGTTAGTCTCATAAGGAGTGCGCAATCTGGAATCCCTCACATGCGCAGTTCCCAATAGGATCCGAGCTCTGATGAGAATCTAATGCCGATGCTGATCTGACAAGATGGTAATGCTTGAAAGTCTGCAGCTCACCTCCTGCTGTTTGGCTGGGTTCCTAACAGTCCATGGACCAGTACCTGTCTTGTGGCCCTGGGGATTGAGGACCCCTGATTTAAACTATAAACTCAATTTTTCCCAAAGATCGCTTGGGAGAAATTGCACAGGAATGAGCAAAGACAGCTAGTCTGTGAGGCTAGAACCAAGATGGAGTCAGCCGTGTAAGCTTTCTCTTATTGTCAGAATTTTGCAAAAGTAGTTTCAGAGGGACTACCCTGGACACTTGTTAAAAACCTGAGATGGATTTTATTGTATGTACTACAGTAGGCAAGAGAGACCAGCAGAGAACTGAGTTCAACTCCAAATACAGCAAGAAGAGTTGAACATGTATAGCCAATCGGCGAGATAAGAAAGTCAGTGGAGGCCGGGCACGGTGGCTCAAGCCTGTAATCCCAGCACTTTGGGAGGCCGAGACGGGTGGATCACGAAGTCTGGAGATCCAGACCATCCTGGTCTACACGGTGAAACCCTGTCTCTACTAAAAATACAAAAAACTAGCCGGGCGAGATGGCGGGCGCCTGTAGTCCCAGCTACTCGGGAGGCTGAGGCAGGAGAATGGCGTGAACCCGGGAGGCGGAGCTTGTAGTGAGCCGAGATCGCGCCACTGCACTCCACTCCAGCCTGGGCCACAGAGCGAGACTCCGTCTCAAAAAAAAAAAAAAAAAAAAAAAAAAAAAAAGTGTCAGTGGATGGAAAGTTACTAAGAGGAATTTGATTAGCTATCAAAGGTGGTTGGGAGGACTCTTGCTAAACTAGGTTCAACAGTATTCTTTTCTAAAACTGGACTTAGCAGGCCAAGAACTAATAGAGAAAAGGGCTCAGCGGCAACTAAGGTTTGGTCAAAGATGGAGTCCTTGTCAACTCTATATTGAAGCTTCTGCAAATAAATGAAGACCAACCAAACAAAAGAAAGCAAAGGCTATTTATTCTGAGCTTGCCATAGCAGGGAGTCAGCCACTGTTACTTGTGTTTTGGCCGAGACTTGAAGGCAGTCAGAAGGGTGAGAAAGCTTTTTAAAAAGAAAGACTTCAGGCCGGGTTCGGTGGCTCATGCCTGTAATCCCAGCACTTTGGGAGGCCGAGACGGGCGGATCACAAGGTCAGATGATCAAGACCATCCTGGCTGACAAGGTGAAACCCCGTCTCTACTAAAAATACAAAAAAAATCGGCCAGGAGTGGTGGCAGGCGTCTGTAGTCCCAGCTACTCAGGAGGCTGAGGCAGGGGAATGGCGTGAACCCAGGAGGTGGAGCTTGCAGTGAGCAGAGATCTCACCGCTGTGCTCCAGCCTGGGTGACAGAGTGAGCCTCTGTTTCAAAAAAAAAAAAAAAAAAAGGCTTCAGGTATGTTTGGATTGGAGGCTGTCAGCATGGTGAAGTTGTAGATAGATGAAGAAAATCAAAATATTTTACCCCAGAATATGTATCTTTGGCATATTTTAAGAATGCTGTCAGAGAGCCAGCAAACAGAAGTAACTCTGCAAAACTGTCTTTTATAGAGGAAATTTACACCTGCAGAGAATCTGCATTAATCCAGCCTTTCCTTGTCAGGACTGAGAAATAAAAATAAGCCCTAGGCCTTACAACCAACTGAATGGATTTCCTCTTGGCTGACAGGACCGCAGAGAAACCTTGAAAAATCTTTCTGACTGTGACAGGATAGGATGTCGGACATGCCCCCTTAAAACCCCTCCCTCACTAACTGCCATTATGAGGCAGGAGAACAGCAGAGGGCATTGGAAGTTGGATAAAAGGCAGAATGAGTAAAACCAGAAAGAGAAGCAAGGTGATGGGGTGGGAGAGCAAGAAGCAAGATAAAAGGCAGAAGCTGAGCAGCCAAAACAAAAAGTAAGATTAAAGAAAGCAAGCAAGGCCGGGCGTAGCCTCTCACACCTGTAATCCCAGCAGTTTGGGAGGCCAAGGGAGGCAGATCACCTGAAGTCAGGAGTTTGAGGACCAGCCTGACCGACATGGTGAAACCCCTTTGTCAGGCCTCTGAGCCCAAGCTAAGCCATCATATCCCCAGCGACCTGCACGTGTACATCCAGATGGCCTGAAGCAACTGAAGATCCACAGAAGTGAAAATAGCTTAACTGATGACATTCCACCATTGTGATTTGTTTCTGCCCCACCCTAAGAGATCGATGTACTTTGTAATCTCCCCCACCCTTAAGTAGGTTCTTTATAATCCCCCAAATCCTTAAGAAGTTTCTTTGTAATTCTCCCCACCCTAGAGAATGTATTTGGTGAGCTTCATCCCATGCCCCCAAAACATTGCTCTTAACCTCACCGCCTATCCCAAAATCTATAAGAACAAATGATAAACCCATCATGCTTTGCTGACTCCTTTTTCGGACTCAGCCCTCCTGCACCCAGGTGAAATAAACAGCCATGTTGCTCACACAAAGCCTGTTTGGTGATCTCTTCACACGGATACGCGTGAAACACTCTTCTCTACTAAAAATACAAAAAATTAGCTGGACATGGTGGTGCACTCCTGTACTCCCAGCTACTCAGGAGGCTGAGACAGGAGAGTTGCTTGAACCTGGAGGGAAGAGGTTGCAGTGAGCCAAGATAGTGCCACTGCACTTCAGACTGGGCAACAGAGTAAGAACCTGTCTTTAAAAAAAAAAAAACAAGCAAGGACCCCATGGCCAGCAAGATCCAAACCAGTAAAGGGGCAGCTCCTCAGAGAGAGGCATGTGGATTAGAGAGAAAAAGTATCCTTAAAATGACTTCATATGATAATTAGCTCATTAAAGCTCATACATATAGACTGCATATCAAGCATGTACTTAAAATTATGGGATGGAGGCAACGTTCAAGCACACAAGGGCCAAAGTAACCAAGCAACCCACCTATCAATCAAAAGGCAAACACTGGCTAAAGATTAGACATCTTTGGCCCGGCGCGGTGGCTTACGCCTGTAATCCCAGCTCTTTGGGAGGCCAAGGTGGGTGGATCACAAGGTCAGGAGATCCAGACCATTCTGGCTAACAAGCTGAAACCCCGTCTCTACTAAAAACACAAAAAAATTAGCCGGGCATTGTGGCGGGCGCCTGTAGTCCCAGCTACTTGGTAGGCTGATGAAGAAAAGCAAAATTTTTGGTAGTAACCACTAAAATAAAACACACACAATTTATTACATATGAGGAACCTATTCATATCTTCAAAAATGTATGTACATGACCATTGATAGAGGCATTATTCATAATAATTTCAAACTAACAATCCAATTGCTTATCAAGGGTAGGATGAATCGTGTTTTAGTAATTAATAGACTATAACCCAGCAATAAAAATTTAAAAGTTCTGCTACACAAAACAATATAAACATATTGGAAGGACATGATATAGAGTAAAGGAAACCAGATGAAAAGCAACATACCATATAACTCTTAATGTGAAGTACACGAAAAGACATTGTTAATTTATGATGTTAAAAGTCTCATCAGAGATCACCTTTAAGAGACAGGAGTTTAACAGAAGAAAGTACAAGGAAAACTTCTGTCGTGCTAATGTTGTTCTTTTATCGGGGTGATCATTAGAGATGTTTATACATTTTAAAAACTCATACACAAGATCAGCACACATAACTTTATCCTGTAGTTCATTTTAAAAGTTTTAATAATTTTGAGAATTAGATTGCATCATATAGGAGTACGTTGAAAAAGTTAAAAAGAAAAGCATGATATTATTTTTACCAACTTATTATTTCTGATTCCCAATTTTACATTTGAGAAACCAAAATAAATAGATATTCTTTTTGATTAAAAAAGCAAGATATCTCCACGGATGGACTGATCGCTGATCTTTCAAGCATCAGGTGCTCCCAAGTAGTACACTGTCAATATTGGATGTACTAAAACTAATTTGAAATTCTAAAATGTCATTTCAATTTACCTTCTATCAACTCAAAATTATGTGCATAAAAAGACATTTCCTTTGCCTAAGGATCAGGTTGCTGGAACCTAGCAAGGTCCCTTTGAAGGGTAAAAAATCTTTTTTACCTGGGGAATCCAATATTTATTTGAGCCTGCCAAACACTCTGAGGCATAACAATAAAATATTTTGAACAAATGATGTCAAATAAGGAAGAGAAATAACATACACATAAATGGGAATCTAGTTGCACTTTTTACCTAAGGATGTAGAATTAATAGCTATTTCTTTATTAATCACAATTTTTTATGTCATCAGTAGCCAATCAATACCATAAATGAATAGAACAGTCCCTTTGTATAACATTAAGCCACCTGAACCCGTGCGCCTCTACAAATGTTTTCACAGATATTTTGCCCAAGTATTTGATGCAGAAACCCATTGGTAATGTATAAATATGGACATTACCAATATAATAAATTATATCTACTCTAAATAATTCTATGACTAGAAATTACCTTAGAAATCTCCTTGTCCCATTGCCTTATTTTGCATATTCAAAAAATTAAGTGAGATAGGTGAGCTTAGTTGGTAAAACTCACAAAGCTTTCTCAATCTAAAATTAGACCCAGATTTTCTGATTTTTATTAGTTTTCTTTTTCCAATCGGCTTTGAAATAGTTGCTATAAAAACAGCATCAGCCGGGCGCGGTGGCTCAAGCCTGTAATCCCAGCACTTTGGGAGGCCGAGATGGGTGGATCACGATGTCAGGAGCTCGAGACCATCCTGGCTAACACGGTGAAACCCCGTCTCTACTAAAAAATACAAAAAACTAGCCGGGCGAGGTGGCAGCGCCTGTAGTCCCAGCTACTCCGGAGGCTGAGGCAGGAGAATGGCATAAACCCGGGAGGCGGAGCTTGTAGTGAGCTGAGATCCAGCCACTGTACTCCAGCCTGGGTGACAGCGAGACTTAATCTCAAAAAAAAAAAAAAAAAAAAAAAAAAAAAA
>NW_022315206.1:75340-99422 GCF_002776525.5 Piliocolobus tephrosceles
AAAAAAAAAAAAAAAAAAAAAAAAAAAAAAACAGCATCAAGGTAGAACTCAAGCCTACTCCCAATGCCTCCCATTCTTCCAGAGCTAGCCTAACAGTTAAGTTTCAGACTAACTTCTGTAGTAAGAATTACAGCAACAACAATAATGGTCCTGTTAACAGAAACTAAAACTCACTGATATGTGTAAGAACTGAAGGATTCTAGAACAGAGAGTTGTGTATGGTTCATAAGAGTTTGGGGTGGCTTGATGGTACAGAAGTTAGGGATTGGTGAAATTTCAGATGCAAAAGTTTGTTAAGGCTAGACTGAGCAGGTCTTACTGCTGGATCAAATTATCTGGACATTTTTGTATAATACAGAATCTTTGTTTCTAAAGTGATGATGAAAGGGAATATTTCTTGAAGTATCTCCAATACTTTGGTGGGGTCTGAGTTAGTGGCTTAGGGGCAGTTTGTTATCGATATAGCAAGTCAAAAAATTCTAATAGTAAATTGCCTGATGGAATGCTATTGCAGTCAAAAATTAAAGCATTGACTAACCTGTTTCCTGGGAGGTACTGCTGTTTAGTAGCCTGGTAATCTTCTCCACATTTATGACCACGGATATTATGTGAAAAGTCAGTGCAGAGTGATTGGTAGTGAATATTACCTACTTGGAGAGCACAGCTAGGGTGGACAGCCTCAACATCACACTCTTCCATATTTCCACATTTGTTTCCTCTGTCTCTGAAAGCTCAGGTTTTTTAATTCACCTATTTAAAGTCTGTGTAAATAAGGCAAATCCCCTGTTTTATTGTTGCTTTGCCCTCCCCCCAACTCATCATTTTGTTCCTTATCCTCAGATTTCGTCTTATACGTGCCATTTATCTTGCACGTGAGTGACCCTAATGATGAAGCTGAACAGATCATTGGATATTAATAGATAGATATAACACCTCTTTTTTTCTTTCCTTCTTTTTCCTTTCTTTCTTTCCTCTTTTATGCATTAAAAAACATTCTTGAGTACCTATGCTCTTCTATGTGTGATTGTGCCAAATTCTGGAGAGATAAGCAAGATCTAGTTCCTGATTCTGGGCAGTTAGCGCAATGAGAACACCAGCAGGAAATGTAGGTGAGCCTCTGTGTTCAAAGAAACAGCAAATGGTAATGGGTGGATTCAGCACAGAGGCTGAAAAAGTAGATGAAAGAGAAGAACCTGATTACAATGGCTTTTCCAAAATGAAAATTCTTACCTCCAAAAGATTAGATAATTTACCAAAGGCCACCCAATATGTAAGTGGCAGAAGCATCTCTCAAACTCCTCCTCTCAGTCCAAGTCCTATCCTCTTCAGAATTACCAGACCAATGTTATTCAACTGTTTTCAACCTCTTCCTAACTTTGCCTTCAATCTTGTTTCTTCCATTTTCCTGTGGTAACTTTAAAGTTCTATTGAGATTTCCATTACTACAAACTCAAGTTTCTAGGTTTGTTTTTCCTTGTCATGACCACAGGATGCTAAATTCTCTTAAACTCTAAAACAAAAAAGCATTTAATCAGCATAAATTTTATATTTTACATCCATACAACTGCTTTTCATTTTCCTAGGCATTATTTCTTCAAGTTGGAGCTCACTGGTAAGTTGTATCCACATAGCTGATAAATGGAGAAGCCCTTCAACTGAGGGTGGAAGGGGCAGGTTCCCTTACTCATCCCCTCAACCACAGTAATATTGGTTTGCTCCCTAAAAAGATCATTTATTTGGTAATTACTAGTTGAAATGACAGCATGAGTCTTATATCTCTTTTTTTTTTTTTTTTTTTTTTGAGACGGAGTCTCACTCTGTCGCCCAGGCTGGAGTGCAGTGGCCGATCTCAGCTCACTTCAAGCTCCGCCTCCCGGGTTTACGCCATTCTCCTGCCTCAGCCTCCCGAGTAGCTGGGACTATAGACGCCCGCCACCTTGCCCGGCTACCTTTTTGTATTTTTTAGTAGAGACGGGGTTTCACCATGTTAGCCAGGATGGTCTCGATCTCCTGACCTCGTGATCCTCCCGTCTCGGCCTCCCAAAGTGCTGGGATTACAGGCGTGAGCCACAGCGCCCAGCCGAGTCTTACATCTTTGTAATCATTGTACATCTTTGTAATCAGTGACAATCCTGGATCCAAATTTGTCCAAGATTTCAAAAGAGAAAGTGATGTTGAAAAAATTTAAACTCAAAGTTTTCTGACTTCAGGTTATATGTTCTTATTACTATACCATACAATTTAAAGTTTAGTGTTTCATTCTTGCTCCTACCAAAGTTTCCTGTTGCGAAACATCTTTAAATCTATGTCTGAGAAGGGTAAAGTGGGTTGTGTAAACTTTTGGTTTCCATCTGCAGATACAGAAAGGTGGAAAGAACACTGCTTCCAAGCTTTCAAGAGATAGCCAAGCAAGCCACTTGTTCACAACTTTGCTTGAACATACTGAGGTTGCAGAGCAACCAACTAACCCAGAGTTAGGAAGAAGTCATGTGTCTTTAGGGGCAGAAGAGGCAGGTGCCTTGGCTTACCTGGGAAAGATGCAAGTCAAAAGTATTTACCTAGAGATGTGATGACTTGGGGGAGGCCAGCTGATTATTCTCCGAGAGAGGGTGAAGTCGCTGGGAGATGCAAATATTTGGGGGTCTATATCCTCTTGCAGACTCTTGTTTCCCCACAAATACCATAAGATGTTCCTAGAAAAGATTGGGAGAGTCATCAGACATTCTTTCTCACATTCCAAAACTGGAGGAGGAAATAAAAGCTGATTAAGGAGAGGGGGAAAACCAAGGTAGAACCTCAACTTAACGTTTCCTGTATGAAACAAAAGTATGAATCTTTGGAGGGAGAAAGTCAACACTATGAAGCTGAGGGTATCCGTTTATAGCTATTGCAGCTGCGGAAAGGACCAGGAAAAGTCCCTATAATTCTGGGGGAAGATCTAAAATAGCTTCTAGACTCAGAACTGGAAGGGAGGGAAAACTGAAAAGACTATGTCCTCAAGACCCACAGACATGGTGCTTATTTAGGACTGAGACTGTGGCCCAAATGACAGAAAATTTCCCCCCAGTGCCCACCAATCCCTTAAGCAGGCTAGCAAACCCCTCACAAGTAACTGGCCAGAGACAGACTCTTGCTGAGGTGCAGCACAAAGGAGAGCCCTAAAGCTGAGGGTAAGGAAGACATTGAAAAAACAAATAAAAAATTACTGAACACAAAGCGTCCTCTGGATAATTTAATACCTTTTCACAGACAGAGGGTAATCACAGGGAAAACAAACTTCAAACCCAGCTCAATTTCTAATTATATTAACTCAAAGCTGAGCCTAAAGACCTAGTAGAAGAAAGAGTGTTACCATTCTAGGTGTCAAATCTATCTTCCTAAGTCCCAACTCAGCTACCCAAGCTATGTGTCTTTTGTAATAAAATTACACATGGCTGGGAAAAACAATGGACTCCTGGGACAAAAAAACAATCATCACAGCCAGATTCATATATATGACACAGATGTAGCAAATATCTGTTAGGTAATTTAAGATAACTCTGATGCTTATAACAGCGATAAGCAGCAATAAGAAATTGATATCATACATCATCAAATATGGTACATTAGAAGTGGTACATCACCAAAAATGTATGCCCTCAGTCTAATTACGAGAAAACATCAGACACACACAAATCAAGAGATATTCTACAAAATATCTGAAAAGCATTCTTCAAAATGTCAAGGTTATGAAAGACAAGAAAATACTCAGGAACTGTCACCAGCTCCTTAGAAGAATAAGAAGACATACAACAATTCATGAAATGTGGTTTCCTGGATTGGATTCTGAATTGGAAAAAAGAATATTAACAGAAATTTGGTAACATGTGAATAAAGTTTGTAGTTAATAGTGCACCAATGCTGATTTCTAAGTTTTGACAATTGTACTGTGTAAGGTGTTAACATTAGTATAAGCTAAGGGAAGAATTATTGAGAATGCTCTGTATTATTTTCACAATTCTTTTTCAAGTCTAAAATATTCATTAAAAAGTCTTGGTTTGCCTGCTAATGTAGTCAACAAATATTTGTTGGATGCCTGGTATGTCCTGGGCATTTTAGGAGGCATTGAAAAAATATTTCATGGCTTCATGGTATTTATAGTCTACTAAGGAAGACAGATATTACTTAAATAAGCTAATACGTATTTTGTTACAAATCCTTAATGAGAGTTAGACTATAGCATAAGAAGCTATCAAATGGGGCATTTCCTGAGAACAGTGATGGCCTACACTAAATCACCATGCAAGCAACCCTGAAGGTCAGAAGTTTAACTTCCCAGAGAAGTTAAAATTCTTGAATAACATGGTGTGTTAAAATCTATTTAAAGAACGCAAGGATAAGCAGTATGAAAGAGATGGGTAAGTGAATATACTTAGAATAGGCTACAGGTGGGATGGGAGGGCCACACACTACCTGAATCCTGTGTTTTCAATAGTCCTATGTTCTGTATGCCACTCAGCCGCATCACATCACCTTTCTCATTGATGACATTTTTATCAGACCAGAGTTGAGGTTCCAGCAAAGGAAACTTACAGATAGAAGATGCCCAGGACCAACAACACTCTTGCTCTATTAGAGAGGGACAGGAATAAGTGTTCTTGACCACAGCTGTAGCTTAATGAACAGCCAGCATTTTGTTCTTCTGCTTGGACAGAAGACATATGGGTCCAGAATGGGTGTCACCACTGAGTGACCAAATTAAGACCTCAGGAATCTGAGTGCTTCTGATATCTCATTTATAGTTGGAATATTCTGAACATTGAGTGCCTCTTGTCTATGCAGTATCTAGTATGTGTGATGAATACTTAATATCCAAGTGCTTCATGAATATTAGGTATGTTCAGTTCTTCCATCTCTTTCTATCTATTTGCACTCCTCATAAATCTTTCCTCACTCTACTGAATTTGGCTTTCTCAACATTAGGTAAGAGGTGGAGAGGGAGGTAAGTTTAGAAATGATTTCGCTGGTAGAGTTGTAATGTGGAATTGGTATAATTAGGATAGCAAGTGGTTCCAATGCTTTCACTCATGGGAGCTTCTCGTGGGATCTTCAACCCCCCACCATTACTAAGAAGTTATTATTTCTTGTGGTTACTAAGCATGAGTGATGTCCACTTCACGCGATGGTGTATGTCAACCCCTTAGCTACAGGCTCAGGGAACTCTATTGGAGAAGATCCACTCCTCTACATACTGCTCTTGAGACCGGTGACTTCTCAGATAAAACCCTTTTATTGGGACAGTGCTCAAACCAGACAAAACAGGATGCTAGCTCATGTCTTCAGAGAACAGATTGATGTCACTCTGGCTCATTCCCTCCTCTGTGTAATCAGGGGCTACTTCAGGAGTGAGTCAGATAAAAGCCCAAATTTAAGTGGCTGGAAGTGAGGAGAAAGGAACTCCAGCCCCATCATCCCTGAAAGCACACAGAATATTGATCATACTTTCCAAAGAATTTCTCACTGCTGGAATCTATCTAGAAGCAGAATGAAATAAAAGTTGCAAAGCTGTCTTAACAATCTTGATCACTCCTTCATTAAAGATCTGGCCTTCGCCAATAGTCTTAAGAAAAAAGTCAAATTTGATACTTTATTCTTTTTTAAAATGTAGCATGTGGCTCAGCACAGTGGTTCACTCCTGTAATTCCAGCAATTTGGGATGCCGAGGCAAGCAGATCACTTGAGGTCAGGAATTCAAGACCAACCTAACATGGTGAAACCCCTTTTCTATAAAAAAAAAAAAAAAAAAAAAAAGGGTTGGCTGGGAGTGGTGGCACCCACTTCTTATTCCAGCTACTTGGGAGGCTGAGGTGGGTGGATCACCTGAGGTTGGGAGTTCAAGACCAGCCTGACCAACATGATGAAACCCTGTCTCTACTAAAAATACAAAAATTAGCCAGGTGTGGTGGTTCACGCCTGTAATCCCAGCTACTCAGGAGGCTGAGGCACAAAAACTGCTTGAACCTGGGAGAAGGGGGTTGCAGGGAGCCAAGATCACATCACTGCACTATAGTCTGGGCAACAGAGCAAGACTCTATCTCAATCAATCAATCAATCATAAAATGCAATTACTACTTTTAATCACTGCTAATCTATACACTGATTAACCTGCCACTTACCTAATTGATAGTTATTTTTTAAAGTTGACAATTTAAAAGAAAAGTGCATCTTTAGAGGAAAAAAGGTTATTTATATTTACTTTTATTTAAGCATACTCTATTTGTTTGGAAAAACTGTACTGTAATGATTTATAATCTCTTTTAGATCATTTTAATACCCTGAAAAATTCTAAATGTATCCATATTTTGTACTTTCAAAATGTGCTTCCAGAAACTAAGCAATAACGCTCAGAATAAACCATTTAGTTTTTTTTTTTTTTTTTTTTAATAGAATTTTTCATGCTAGAGACAGCTTGGGATGTTATTTAGGATAACTTTCCAGTGATGAAGATTTCTGTGCCTCCATGGATACAAAGCCAGGAGGTAATATGACAATGTAATTTTACCCATTTATGGTCTAAAAGTTAAACCCATTAAATTGAAAAGATAATCAAAACTCTGCTTAGTGCTTTTAATTGAAGTTTTTAAAGTACTGTATACCTTAGTGAGAGTAAGTTTTTATGGACAAGGAATACAGCAAGTGAACATATCTTTAGGAAAAGCCTACAGATTGTCAACTTTGCTGTCACTCTTTTTTTCAGCCTTCTTGATGACAGAATATAGAACATCCCATCAAGTTGCAAAAGGTTGATCTCATTCCGTCACAGCCAGCTGTGGGGAAATTCAACTGAAAAATGGGCAATATAAAGGCACTGCGAAGACCAGATAAGCTCACTTCCCCAGGGTCCAACAGATGAGGAAAGCAATGAAGTGGCAAACAGTGAAAGAAGAGGGAAGGATGGGCTCAGCCTCCTCATCACTGAGGCTGGGCATGCACTGCTTCAGTACATGCAGGGCACAAACGCAGGCATTAATGTGATCATTCATAATTAACATAACGATCTGATTTTGTCTGTTTAAGTACTATCAAGAGGACTTTTTTCATGAGTCCTTCTTCACTTCCACACCAGAGTTTTGATTAGGTTGGCATTAAAAGTTATACTCTGAGGCAATTCTTCACTGAAAATACCATAAATAAAAGACACATTTAAAATGATCCAGTCATTTATAAAATCAAATACCTGATAACTAGAAAACAAAACAGCAGAACTGAAGCCATTATCCCTCTCTGGGCTCTAGATTTCTTTCTTTCTTTATTTTTTTAAATTTTATTATACTAAGTTCTGGGATACATGCACAGAATGTCCAGGTTTGTTACATAGGTATACATGTGCTATGGTGGTTTGCTGCACCTATCAACCTGTCATCTAGGTTTTAAGCCCCGCACGCATTAAGTATTTGTCAACATAACCAATTTTATATGTTAATTGTTATTCTCAGAACTTCTTACTCAAATAAAATTATTGGTGGAAGCTCAGTGTGTCAAATAAATGTCAGTGAACCTTCCGTTGCTACAAGGGCATGGGAGAGGCGGTGTCATAAAGGCAAGGACAGAGACCTGGAGGTTCTGATTGGATAGGTTAGGGTGGGGGTCCAGGGAATTCTATTTTTACAAGTTCCCAGGGGATGCTGATGCTGCTGGTCTGTAGCCCACACTTAGAGAATCATTGTTCTAATTGCTTGCTACCCTCTTTGTGTGGTCTGCAAACAGCAGCATCAGCCTCACCTGGGGATTTATTAGAAATTCAGAATCTCAGACCCCACTGCAGATCCACTGAAATAGGATGTGTGTTTTACTAAGATATGTATGTACATAAATGAGAAGCTCTGGTTTGATATGCTGGGTCTCAGCCCTATGCACATTAGCGTCACTTGGTACAATATCAACACATACATGCTTGCTTCTTGCCCAAAAATATTTTACTTGGTCTAGGGTATGGCCAGGCATTGGTATTTATAAAACACTTCTCAGGTGATTCAAAAGAGCAACTGGGTATGTGAGCCAAAGAGCCAGAATACATCATTTCCCTCACTTACCTTAGATTAAAACACATCTGACAACTTGATACAATTCTTAGGACCTCTTATAAAAATATTCAGTAGATCAAAGAGGAGCCATGCATATATAAGTCATTCTCATTGTAAATTTGGAAAATTATACTCCAGAATTGTGCTCAAATCCCTAAAATAAATGGTTTGTATATTTTGGTAACATTTTTATCTGTTGTACCATTTTAAAAGTGCTTAAATAACATATAGCATTTCATAATTTCATAATTTGGAGACTTTTATTTTAAAATGTGTTTATACTATAAAATATATACATACATATAGATAGATAGATAGATAGATAGATAGATAGATAGATAGATAGATGCTAGATAAAGAGATCTTCAAAGATAGGCATTATTTTAATAGAACAATTATGTTTACCAGTTGGGAAATAATTCCAGTTCCGTCTTTCTCTTTAATTTAATTTCTGTTAACATGTATCAATGTTGACGACTCTGTTAACATCTTTGGATGTCAATTTTCTTCATTCATATATAGAAAAAAGTGCATTAAATGACTGTGGCTTTAAAAAGTATTATCATTTAAGTAAAGGTGATGATGTGCAGCAGCCATGAGAAAGTTAACTGGCAACCTTGATTTTAACATCTGGTTTCTTCTGATATATTGCCCACTACTGTATTTATTGATAACAATTGTCATTTCCCAAGAGACCTCCAGCAAAATCTTTATTCAAGCAGAATTACGCCATAGAAGAGACCATCGCCTTGACCAATTCTCAATAATATCTCAAAATGGGATAATTGGGAACTGGCCTTTACAGGATATGTGGGCTGGACTAGGTGATTTTAAGATAAGACTTGTAAGGCAGGAAACTGGTTGAGGTTAAGAAGGCAGAGTATATTGACCTAGAAACTTTGAATGAATGGTTGCAATGAAGTGAAGTGAGGTTCCTGCAAGTGATTCTTGATGAGGAAAACTATTCATTTTGATAAGGAAGCTGTTTAGTTGGTTCACAAGAACAAGAACTTCTTGGAACAAGCAGCTAAATTATTTTTGCCTGGTCCAGATTATTTTAGCACAAAAGCATGAAAATATGCTGCCTCCTAGAATTAGTTAGCATGATAACAGAAAAGATGTTGACTTCTGTTCTCCATACTTAATGAAAATATGTTTACAGGGTTTCTGTGTTGTTATAATAATCATTTGCATATTCCAAAACAGTTTGGAGTTCATCTCAGCCCCTTTCCTCATTAGTATTCATTAGTTGGGCCAGCACATCCCTTCTCGGACCCCTTGGACTTCTGTATCCAGATAACCCCTAAATTCAGGATCCTTTGCCTTCATTCACTAGGAGGATAATCATCAGATTTTTTCACTATTGTTTTCAGGATTAGGGACTACCACAGGTCATTTGCAAAGGACAATATTAAATCTCCACTGCTATCTACCCATTCAACATGGGTCACAGTCAGTACTAAACTAATACACTGTCAGCCACAGGGGCTCACTCCCTCAGGTGTCTACGGATCTGATCTCAGTAATTCTTTGTTCATTATCCTTTGTACAGAGTACAGAGGCTGTCCGCTGTGAAGTCACCTGGTGTAGCACGAATTTTTCTTTTGGAAAATAAAAATTCAAAAGTATTTCCAATAAAGACAACTGCTGGGATAGAAAATGGAAAGCGAGCATGTCAGCAAGCACTCCAAGTTAAGAAAAAGGTCAGAATAGCATGGGGCAGTTAAGAGCACAGACTAGGCATATGTAAGGGGAATGGGAAGTGGAACTAACAAATATGAAGCAAAAGCTATGATTCCAGAAATATGATGAATTATTTCTATTCAAACTTCATTCAGTGACGCTGTGAGATACATATCATTATCTCCATTTCATACAAGTGGGGAAACCTGAGATCAAAGGAGATAACAGTCTTGTCCCAAGTCAGCAGTAATCTAGGACAGACCAGTTTGCGAGCGTAACTCCAATGCTACTCCTTCCTTCCTGTTATCCTGTCTCTTCGTGTAACAGGGTTTGAGTGCTGTGGTGGATTCAGCGGACCAGTCCTCTTTGCAGGGAAATAAGAGGATTCAACTAGCTTTAATATTTTTCTCAGAGAAGCCTGAAACTTCATCTGTAACAAGACTTCATTTTTCTTGGAAACAGTCTCATTCTACAGGTCTCCATGTGGCTTGGATGACACTGGAGTCGCAACAGTTCCATAAGGGTTTCACCATATTAATACTGCAATTATAGCAGCAGAGACCACATGACCACCCTGGTCCAGTGATAATCATGACTAGGACTTCTGCCAACATAATTAGAAAAAAAAAATGTTTTATTTCCATTAGTGTTTTTAGAGTAGGATGTTAATGTGGAACTGATAGATGCTAACTAGTAGAGAGTATCTGTCTGAGAAAAAGCTTTTAAAAAAGTAAGCAGAAATAAGAAATAAAGAGTACATTTATCATTATTGGATACCTTGGGTTCTTTGTTTGTTTGTTTGCTTTAAGAAAGAGTCTCAACTCCTAAGCCCAGTGATCTACACTTACTGCAGCCTCAACTTCTTGGGCTCAGGTGATCATCCCACCTCATCCTCTTGAGTAGCTAGGATTACAGGGGCTCACCACCTCGCCCAGCTAAGCTTGTATTTCTTTTTCTGTTTTAAATTTTTGTAGAGATATATGTGGTTTTGCCATGTTTCCCAGGCTGGTCTCTAAACTCTTGTACTCAAGCAATCTGTTTGAGCTCGGCTTCCCAAAGTGCTGGGATTACAGGCGTGAGTAGTCACTGCACCTGGCCAATTGTTGATTTATTTTTGTTGGAAGGGTGATATGAGACTTTAATTTACTTTACTTTGGGGTCAGTTTATGTCAATTGTGAGTGAATTATTTCATATATTTATACTATATTTTACCTTAAGTATTGCTACTTGGTCTATTTTATCCATATCCATATCCATATCCATATCCTTGGTCTATTCTATTTCCTACTCGGTTTCTGATTTTTTTTTCTGATTCTTAATTTCTCTTTATGTGTCTCACAGTTTGATTAGTATTTTGACTTATTTCTTATATTCATTTTTTCATATATACATTTAAAATTTTTATATAATCACAAGGTTATAAGCTGTCTTTTTTTATGGATTCGGAATTTATTTTTCCTAGAAAATCACTTTTCTACTCCAAGATTATAAAATAAATTTCTCGGCCGGGCGCGGTGGCTCAAGCCTGTAATCCCAGCACTTTGGGAGGCCGAGACGGGCGGATCACGAGGTCAGGAGATCGAGACCATCCTGGCTAACGCGGTGAAACCCCATCTCTACTAAAAATACAAAAATCTAGCCGGGCGAGATGGCGGGCGCCTGTAGTCCCAGCTACTTGGGAGGCTGAGGCAGGAGAATGGCGTAAACCCGGGAGGCGGAGCTTGCAGTGAGCTGAGGTCCCGCCACTGCACTCCAGCCTGGGCGACAGAGCGAGACTCTGTCTCAAAAAAAAAAAAAAATAAAATAAAATAAAATAAAATAAAATAAAATAAAATAAAATAAATTTCTCCATGTTGTCCTATAGTTTTGACAGTGTGATATAATGAATATTATCAAGGTCTAGCATTATTTCATTTTTACTTCGGTTTCAGTTGTCTGTTTATTAATTCATAGCTTTCTCATTAAATTTAAATGGCAACTTTAATATATTTTATGAAATCTTTACCTGTTTCATATATCTGCTTGCTGACTGTGTATTAAGATCAAAAGTTTTTATTACTATGTATTTGTAATGTGTTTTAATATAAATAGAAATAGTATTTCTTTTCTTTTTTTTTTTTTTTTTTTTTTTTTTTTTTTTTTTTTTTTTTTTTTGAGATGGAATGTTGCTCTGTCACCCAGGCTGGAGTGCAATGGCGCAATCTCGGCTCACTGCAACCTCTGCCTCCCAGGTTCAAGCGATTCTCTTGCCTCAGCGTCCTGAGTAGCTGGGATTACAGGCATGCACCACCATGCTTAGCTAATTTTTTGTGTGTTTTTGTAAAGACGGGGTTTCACCATGTTGGCCAAGCTGGTCTCAAACTCCTGACCTCAGGTGATCCACCCGCATTGGCCTCCCAAAGTGCTAGGATTACATGCGTGAGTCACCGCGCCCAGCCATAGAAATAGCATTCTTAATTATCATTTGTATTTATCATTATTTATTATTTCAACTTTTGTAATTATTAGTTATTGGAGGTTTAAATATCAATTTAAGTGTCAAAGAAACAAAACAATCAACCACTATTTTATTAATCATATTAACTCCATAGATTAAATTTGAATGAATTAAGATGTTTATACCATTGATTCCTATTGACTAAGAATAATTTAGGAGTTTTATCTTCATTTGTTAATATGATAGTGTTAAATTGACATACTTAGTTATTCCAGTTACATGATCTCTTCATTTTTAAAATAAAAATTTTGCCTCTTCCTTAACAAAAATGTTTTATACATATAAATATATATTTCTTGTGTATTTACATTGATTAGTACTTCTAGAAAAAAGTTGAATAATAGCAATGGTGGCAATAGACTTGCTTTATGTTTTCTGAATAGAGTGATAAATTTTCCAGTGTTCTACTATGAAGTGCGACAGTCGTAAACAAGTATCATATTTTTAAAGTTTATTTTTCTTCTTATTATTATTTTTCTTATTTTTCTTTCTTTTCCTTCCCTTCCTCTTTGGTGCCTGATTCTTGCAATGATAAAGTAGTATCTTTTATGTTCTTTCTTTCCACTAGGTACCCTTTTGCACAATGTTTTCCTTATTTAATTATTCCTTACAAGTTTCAGAGACTAAATCTTGAAACAATCCAGTTAGCAATGGAATTTTCCTTCATCAGTAATCTTCCAAACATTATTCATAACCGGTTGGGTGTGGTGGCTCACTCCTGTAATCTCAGCACTTTGGGAGGCTGAGGCAGGCAGATCACAAGGTCAAGAGATCAGGACCATCCTGGCCAACATGGTGAAACCCTATTTCTACTAAAATACAAAAATTAGCTGGGCATGGTGGTGCACACCTGTGGTCCCAGCTGCTCAGGAGACTGAGGTAGGAGAATCACTTGAACCCGGGAGGCAGAGGTTGCAGTGAGCTGAGATTGCACCACTGCACTCCAGCTTGGTGACAGACTGAGACTCCATCTCAACAACAACAACAAAAAAGATTACTCATTGCCAAGATGGCACCAGTCTATTTACTATGTTTGGCAATAACTCAAGGTAAGACATCAGAACAAGCCATGTAGATCAGCACCTCCTCGCTGCTCTTACATGCCCCTCCTACTGTGTCTCCCCTTTTTATGTACCTAGGCTCAACCCAGAACTCTGAAATGGTTTAAGGCAGGAGCCTAGACCATTTTCTCACTGCTAATTTTGGTAAGTAAAATCTCTTTCCTTTCATGGTGCTTCATCTTTGTCATTGACATTGCAAGCGCTGAGCAACAGAGCCTATGCTTGGTAACACAATGGAAGCATCCATCAATTATTAGGTTGGCAAAAAAGTTAGTGGTTTTTGTCACAATTTTTGTGACAAAAACACAATCACATCTGCATCAATCTAACACTATTTTATTTAAAGTTAAGCGATTATAATAAAAAAAGTTCAATCCCATTAGAAAGTAGGCAAAGGACATGAACACTTTTCAAAGGAATGTGGCCAACAAGCACATGAAAAAAAGCTCAATATTTTGGGAGGCAGAGGTGGGCAGATCATGAGGTCATGAGTTCAAGACCAGCCCAGTCAACATGGCAAAACCTCATCTCTACTAAAAATACAAAGATTATCCGGGCATGGTAGCATGTGCCTGTAATCCCAGCTACTCTGGAGGCTGAGGCAGGAGAATCGTTTGAACCTGGGAGGTGGAGGTTGCAGTGAGCAGAGATCACACCCCTGCACTCCAGCCTGTGTGACACAGTGAGAGTCTGTCTCAAAAAAAAAAAAAAAAGCTCAATATCATTAATCATTAGAAAAATGCAAATCAAAATCACAATGAGGTACCATCTCACACTGGAGAGAATGGGTATTATTAAAAAGGAAAGACCATACACAGTGGCTGTTGCCTGTAACCCCAGCACCTTGGGAGGCCAAGACAGGCACATCTGTTGAGCTGAGGAGTTCAAGATCAGCCTAGGCAATATAAAGAAACCCCATCTCTTCAAAAAATACAAAATAAGCCAGGTGTGGTGGCATACACTGGTAGACCCAGCTACTTGAAAGGCTGAGATGGGAGGATCACTTGGGTCTGGGAGCTTGAGGCTGCAGTGAGCCAATATTACACTGCTGCACTCCAGCCTGGGCAACAGAGCAAGACCCTGTCTCAAAAAAACCAGTCAATTAATAAATGTTGGCAAGGTTATGGAGAAAAGGGAACATTCATACACTTTTTATGGGAGTGTAAATTAGTTCAACTATTATGGAAGACAGTATGGTGATTTCTCAAAGAGCTAAAAGCAGAGCTACCATTCAATATACCTCTGGGTATACCCAGAGGAATATAAATCATTCTACCATAAAGACACATGCACGCGAACATTCATCGCAGCACTATTCATAACAGCAAAGACATTAAATGAACCTAAATGCCAATCAATGACAAACTGGATAAAAAATTGTGGCATATGTACACCATGGAACACTATGTGGCCACAAAAAAAGAATGAGATCATGTCTTTTGCAGGAGCATGGATGGAGCTGTAGGCCATTATCCTTAGCAGAGCAGGAACAGAAACCCAAACATCACATGTTCTTACTTACAAGTTGGAACTAAATGATGAAAACTCATGAACACAAAGAAGGGAAGACAAGACACTGGGATCTCCCTGAGGCTGGACACTGGGAGGACGGACAGGAGCAGAAAAGATAGCTATTGAGTACTGAGCTTGGTACCTGAGTGATGAAATAACCTGTACCACAGACAACCGTGACACAAGTTAACCTATGTAACAAACTTTCACATGTACCCTGACCCTAAAATAAAAGTTGACAAAAATATTTTTCAACATGCTTTTCGACCATCAATCTAGCTTTACTTTCTTTTTCTGTCGCCCAGGCTGGATCTCGGCTCACTGCAAGCTCCGCCTTCCGGGTTCACGCCATTTTCCTGCCTCAGCCTCCCGAACAGCTGGGACTACAGACGCCCGCCACCTCGCGCGGCTAGTTTTTTGCATTTTTTAGTAGAGACAGGGTTTCACTATGTTAGCCAGGATGGTCTCGATCTGCTGACCTTGTGATCCGCCCGTCTCGGCCTCCCAAAGTGCTGGGATTACAGGCTTGAGCCACTGCGCCCGGCCTGTTTTTTAGTAGTTATATGTATATATTTTGTTAGTGTATGTCTTATAATGTAATACAGGTTATATGCACATATTTCTTCATATTAAATCAGTCTTTTTTCTAGTCTTCTACTGCATTTCCTAATTGTTTTCTTGTTTTTGAGTTCATTTTTTGTGACACCTTAAAATCAGTATGTTGAAGTTAGTTTTCTTTCTTTGTACTAATATGTCTGCTATTGATATCAAAGACATGTTTGATTTGTAAAATATTTTAGAACATTTTCTTTGCTTTCAGTGCTCTTAACCAGTTTAAATAGCAACAACATGATCAATTCCTTGAAATATTCATAAAACTTACCTGTGAAAACCTCTGGTTTGTGGCCTTTTGCCCAATATTAGAGATGCAGTAATGAGGAGAAGGTAGTTTTCTTTTTGAACATGTTTGTCTCAGGCAACAGATCTGTTTATGTTTTCTGTTACTGCATCTGTTAAATTTAGCAATTTGCATTTTCCTGCAATCTCATCTATTGTATTCAGCTTTTGAATTGATCTGAAGAAAGTGGTGAATTGTTTCATTTTTTAATTTCCTTTGTATCTTTGGCTCTTTTTCATTTCCTCCCTCATCTTTTGTTTCTGTGCTTTCTTCCTTATCTTCTCCTGATTAGTCTAGATTTTATCGTTTTCAAATAGAACACAATTTGATTTACATTATTAATATATTTTTTAAAAATATGGTGTGGTTTTTAATTAATTCTATTATTTCACTTTCTTTACACTTTATGATATTTTTTTCAAAAATTTTAAATTTAATCTTTAAATTGTTTACTCTTTTTCCTCAGGCTCTCTGTTCCTCTCTTCCTCCCTTCCTCCTCTCTCTCCCATTCCCTTCATTTTCTTCTGGTCTGCTTGTTCTGAAATTTTTGCTGCCTTTTTGGTATGATAGTTTCATGTCAAAATGAAAAAAATCACACAATTCTGAAATAGCACTCTTAAAGTGACATCTTTCACATGCTAAACTGCCATAATTCACATACTCATATTTCATGCACCTTAAATAAGTGTATATACTGTATACATAAGTATAAAATGAGTTCTTCTTACCAAGGATCAAGAAAGCTACACACAGCATATTCCATAAATGGTTGAAAATGGTTAATGCTTAATTAAATTAAATGAAGCCTGCATATTCAAAACATTAAGCTCTAATTCTAGCTCTTTTTTTTCTTATTTTATGAACAAAACAATCTCATACCTTGGTGAAAAAATTACCATTTTAACACAGAAGATATCCATCCTAAATAATAAAATACTGGAAAGAGAAAAAGAGAAGTAACTATGCTTTCTATCATTTTGTATTTTCCTGTTCTCAAACTAACATGTTTCAGTTTTCTCTCTCTTCTGGTTAGAGAATTGTTCACAGTGAAAACAGGCAATGCGCATGAGTATTTATTTCTTAAAGATATGCAAAACTAAAATGATCATTCCTTTTGGAATGATGAGAACAATAGTAAAACTAAAAATAAGTGAAGTCTCATGACACAGCTTTGAAGAAGGATTTCTTATTCTGAAGTTAAACAGAGAAGAGGAAGTAGTAGGTTGTTGGTCTTCAATTAACTCTCTATTCATTCATGTGGGGATGGCAAGAAAATATTTCCTAGGTTTTGCCTAACATTGCAGAACATGTCTACAATAGAAATAATTGTATGCACAGATAGATGAAAAAATATAATCTCCTTAGATTCAGATTTTGGTTACTAGAAAGGCCATTTGTACATTTCTTATTTATTCAATTTCCTGGGTCATTTTTCAGGCTTGATGCAATTCCCTATGTTAAATTTTCTACCTAGCTTGTGAGGGTGTTAAAACTCTCTCTGTTCATATATTTAATCACTCACATTTTAGATGTACTTGGGCATACATTTCTACCCAACAAGTCTCAGATAAAATTTCAACTTTATTTTCCAAGGATTCTCTCACTCGATTTCTCCCCAAAGGAAAAGACAGAATAAAGGATGGGCATATTCCTCAATTATGTGTATATCTATTTTAACAACTCAGTGAGATACTATAAATCATCTGTCAACTGTTACTTGCAGTCCCTACCCACACTTAGTTACCCCATCTTGTAAAATTTGCTCAGTTTGTGAATATTCTAATAGTTTGACATGTCAGTATAAGGGTGATAAGTTAATATTCAAATGGGGATGCTTTTGTGAATAAAAAGAATTTGTATTGATATTTATGTTGGGACTATAACAAAACGTAGCTCCATACATTTTGTTACTTCGTATCAGTCAAAGAAATACTATGGTTTGAATGCTTTTGTCTCCTCCAAAATTCATACGTTTGAAATGTAATCACCAATTCAACAGTGTTCACAGGTGGGACCTGATGGGAGGTGTTTAGATCACAAAACCTCTGCCCTCATCAATGGATTAACACCATTATAAAAAGAGCTTGTGAAAGGGTTGCTCTCTTGCCCTTCTGCCTTCCACCATGTTAAGATGCAGCAAAAAGGTCCTCATCAAGTGCTGACACTTTGATCTTGGACTTTCCAGTCGCCAGAACAGTGGTAAATACATTTCTGTTCTTCGTCAATTACCTCGTCTAGTTATTTGGTTATAGCAGCACAAATGGAGTAAGACAGGGACATACACTGGTATCAGTGGTTTGCCAAGTTTTGTATGCATCAGAATCATTTGCAAACTTTGGTAAAAGATTGCTAGACTACACCAGCAAAGCTTCTGGTTCTGTATGTGTGGTGGGTTAAATGGAATTTATCCCTCCAAAAATTCATATTCACTCCAAACCTCAGCATGTTAGAATCCTTGCAAGTGTAATTAAATTAAGACCTTCAAGATGATGTCATCTTGAATTAGGGTGGGCCCCAAATCCAATGACTGGTGTCCTCATTAGAGAAAGAAGGGGAATACTTGAGATATGGAAACAGAGGAGAAACACTCAGAAGAAAGCCATGTAAAGATGAAGCATTGATTGTAGGGATGTGTTTGCAAGCCAAGGAGTGCAGGAAAAAAAAGAAAATTGCCAATAACCACCAGAAGCTAGGAGAAGGGCATCGGAAATTTTCTGCTTCAGAAGCTTCAGAACAAAGACTCCTGCTGATCCTTTAATTTTGGACTTCTAGCTTCCTCTGTGTTTGTGGTAATTAGTTATGGCAGATCAAGGAAACTAACACACTGGGTCTGCAATGAGGTCAAAGAATTTGCATTTCTTTTTTGTAGTCTTTTTATTTATTTATTTATTTTTTTTGAGACAGGGTCTCACTTTGTCACCCAGACTGGAGTGCAGTGGTGCCATCTCAGCTCACTGCAGTCTCAACCTCCCGGGTTCAAATTATCTTCCTGCCTCAGCCCCCCAAGTAGTTGGGACTACAGGCATGTGCCACCAAGCCCAGCTGATTTTGTATTTTTTTACAGAGATGGGCTTTCACCATGTTGCCCAGGCTTGTGTCATCCCTCCCCTGGTCCCAGGCAGCTCAGCACAGAGAAAGAGACTTTTCTTTGGAAAAAATAAAGGAGGAGACCAGAAATCTCTGCCTGGTAATTCAGAGATTTCTGCCAGATCTTATCCACCAAGAGGTACCACCAAGGCAATACGTCTACAGGTCTGTGAGAGTCACAGTGTTACTTGGATTGGGATGACACAAATGCAGATACGGCTTCAGTGACCAAACTTTTAGATAACACCAAAGAGTCTTTGAATAACTGGAAAGCTTTTCTAGGAAAGATGAGAGGAAACAATCCTACATTGCAAAGACTACAATAAATATCTATATCTTCAATGTCCAGACACTGATGAACATCCACAAGCATCAAGACCAGCCGGGAAACCACAAAATCACAAATTGAACTAAATAAGGCAGAAAGGACCAATCCTAAAGAGACAGAAACATGTGACCTTTCAGAAAGAGAATTCAAAATAGGTGTTTTGAGGAACCTCAAATTCAAGATAATACAGAGAAGGACACAAGACGGGGATGCCCTCTCTCACCACTCCTATTCAACACAGTGTTGGAAGTTCTGGCTAGGGCAAGCGGCAAGAGAAAGAAATAAAGGGTATTCAGTTAGGAAAAGAAGAAGTCAAATTGTTCCTGTTTGCAAATGATATGATTGTATATTTAGAAAATCCCATTGTCTCATCCCAAAATCTCCTTAGGCTGATAAGGAACTTCAGCAAAGTCTCACGATACAAAATCAATATGCAAAAATCACAAACATTCTTATACACCAGTAACAGACAAACAGCCAAATCATGAATGAACTCCCATTCACACTAGCTTCAAAGAGAATAAAATACCTAGGAATCCAACTTACAAGGGATGTAAAGGACCTCTTCAAGGAGAACTACAAACCACTGCTCAGAGAAATAAGAAAACATGAACAAATGGAAGAACATACCATGCTCCTGGATAGGAAGAATCAATATTGTGAAAATGGCCATACTGTCCAAGGGAATTTATAGATTCAATGCCATCCCCATTAAGCTAACAATGACTTTCTTCACAGAATCGGAAAAAACTACTTTAAAGTTCATATGGAACCAAAAAAGAGTCCACATTGCCGAGACAATCCTAAGCCAAAAGAACAAAGCTGGAGGCATCACACTACCTGACCTCAAACTATACTACAAGGCTACAGTAACCAAAACAGCATGGTACTGGTACCAAAACAGAGATATAGACCAATGGAACAGAACAGAGCTCTCAGAAATAACACCACACATCTACAGCCATCTGATCTTTGACAAAACTGACAAAAACAAGAAATGGGGAAAGGATTCCCTATTTAATAAATGGTCCCGGAAAATTGGCTAGCCATAAGCAGAAAGCTGAAACTGGATCCTTTCCTTACTTCTTATAAGAAAATTAATTCAAGATGGGTTAGAGACTTAAACGTTAGACCTAAAACCATAAAAACCCTAGAAGAAAACCTAGGGATTAACATTCAGGACATAGGCATGGGCAAGGACTTCATGTTTAAAACACCAAAAGCAACAGCAACAAAAGCCAACATTGACAAATGGGATCTAATTAAACTAAAGAGCTTCTGCACTGCAAAAAAAAAAAACAAAAAAAACAAAAAAAACAAAAAAAACAAACAAAAAAAACCATCAGAGTGAACAGGCCACCTAAAGAATGGGAGAAAATCTTTGCAATATTCTCATCTGACAAAGTGCTAATATCCAGAACCTATAAAGAACACAATCAAATTTACAAGAAAAAAACAAACAACCCCATCAAAAAGTGGGCAAAGGATATGAATAGACACTTCTCAAAAGAAGATATTCATAAAGCCAACAGACACATGAAAAAAATACTCATCATCACCCGCCATCAGAGAAATGCAAATGAAAACCACAGTGAGATACCATGTCACACCAGTTAGAATGGCGATCATTAAAAAATCAGGAAACAACAGGTGCTGGAGAGGATGTGGAGAAATAGGAACACTTTTACACTGTTGGTGGGACTTTAAAGTAATTCAGCCATTGTGGAAAACAGTGTGGCGATTCCTCAAGGATCTAGAACTAGAAATACCATTTGACCCAACCATCCAATTAGTGGGTATATACCCAAAGGATTATAAATCATGCTGCTATAAAGACACATGCACATGTATGCTTATTGTGGCACTATTCACAATAGGAAAGACTTGGAATCAACCCAATGTCTATCAGTGATAGACTGGATTAAGAAAATGTGGCACATATACACCATGGAGTACTATGCAGCCATAAAAAAGGATGAGTTCGTGTCCTTTGTAGGGACATAGATGCAGCTGGAAACCATCATTCTCAGCAAACTATCACAAGAACAGAAAAGCAAACACCACATGTTCTCACTAATAGGTGGAAATTGAACAATGAGATCACTTGGTCACAGGAAGGGGAACATCACACAGTCGGGCCTATTTTGGGGAGGGTTGGGGGGAGGGATAGCATTAGGAGATATACCTAATGTAAATGACGTGTTAATGGATGCAGCACACCAACATGGCACGTGTATACATATGTAACAAACCTGCATATTGTGCACATGTACCCTAGAACTTAAAGTATAATAGTAAAAAAAAAAAAGCTGCACAATTTAGAGTGTTAGCCACTAGCCAGTTTGCTTGCTCCTTTCCTACTTTTCTCACACTCCTGCTGTGTCTGAGGCAAGCAGTCTTCTCATGATCTCTCGTATCAAGGAAGCTTTTCCATGCAGACCATTTGGGCTCAGTGCTTAAGCTCCTCCTGCCTGTGTCTACCAAGTTAAAATTATTCACTTGTGTTTCCATTAGATGAATGGTTTCTTAAGGACAAAGACCATAGTGTGACTCTGAATCTCCAGGGACCAACAAAATTCTTGGTCCATAGCTGTCAATCAATGGAAATTAGAGTAATTCTTATTTCACACAGGAATGGAAACTAATAATCCTGAATCACAAGTGACCTAATTAGATCACAGGAAGCTTAGGAACTCAGCAGAAGTCAAAATCTTTACTTGGAGCAGTGGTTTATAAAGCATGGGTCAGGGAGAGCTATGACAGTAAGTTATAAACAGGTGTGCATCAGAATCACTTATATTCGGTCCTGCATTCAACACTTAGATTCATATTTAGTGGATTTCAGATAGGACTGAGGATTTTGTATTTTTATAAGGACTGTCCTAGGATTTTGCTTCACAAACTGGATTGAATGAGTCAGAATGTGAGGTGTGGCAACAGGTTCTACTCTGTCCCCTGTGGGCAGCTCCATTTTGGTCTGCTTTACATATAAAGCAATTCTCAGTGTTGGCTAGTAAAATCACCTAGGAGTTTCCAAACTCCATTTGTGCAAACACCACTCAGGAGAATAAAAACGGAGTCTTGTGGGAAGAGCCTAGAACTCAGTAATGAGCAAAGCTCTTGAGGTCCTTCAAATGAGTAATCAAAGTTGGGAGTCAATGACATATAGAAATTCTGTAAGAACTTTCACTTACTGCTACAAAACAACAGTAATAGAAAAAAACAGAAGCAAATAATTAAATTCTACAGTGACATTTTAGTATGCCTAAATTCATATCAGCTAGACATTTCTTAGGCATTAAGCTAGTACTTCATTCCAGGTACCTCTTGCTGGCTTGCTCCCCTCCTTAGTGCATACCTGTTCTCCTCATCTTTGACTCTCTCCTCCTTACCCTGCACTCTAGATTTTGTGAACTTCTGAGTTTTACTGGTCTCATATTAGTTCTGACTGTTTTCACTTTTGACCTGCTTCCTTGATTCCTTCACATGACTTCTTTTACCTCTAATTATCTGACTCCTTGACTATTTCATCTTACCATATTCAGCTTTTTCTCTAAATTTACAGCTTCTCAGTGTGACATAACAACACATTTTGAACAATATTAACCAAACATTTGTAGGATCCCAACTAGGTGCAAATCAAGTATATACTAATTGGTGTGAATTTCAGCCAGGCGCGGTGGTTGACGCCTGTAATCCCAACACTTTGAGAGGCCAAGGCCGGCGGATGACGAGGTCAGAGATGAAACCATCCTGGCTAAGATGGTGAAATACCTTCTCTACTGAAATAAAAAAAAATACAAAAAATACAAAAAATTATCCAGGCATGGTGGCGGGTGCCTGTAGTCCCAGCTACTCTGGAGGCTGAGGCAGGAGAAAGGCGTGAACCCGGGAGCCAGAGCTTGCAGTGGGCCGAGATCACACCACTGCACTCCAGCCTGGGTGACAGAGCGAGACTTCCTCTCAAAAAAAGAAAAAAAAAATTGCGTGAATTTCAAAACAAAGAACTTTTTACACATTCCATTCCTTTGTCTTCTTTTCTTTCAGGCACAAAACCAGCCAGAACATTGGTGGGGTTCTTGCCTTTGGGTGTCTCCTATCCTTGTATTTGTTATATTTCCTATGGCCTGCTCTTTCAATCCTCAGGAGTGCTTCACATCAGTGAATATTTACCTGCAAAGTTTGCTGCTTACACAAAGACATAAATCTTAATGCCCCAGGGCATTCCTGTCCTCTAGTGTTTATTCTTGGCCCATTGGACTTCTGCACATGCACAGTTCAGTCTCTGCTTGTCATTAGACTGCCTATTCCCTGACAAAGCCACTCCTTCCTCAGCCTCATGCTCTCTTGTTAATGATGCACCAGTCTCTCAGAGGAGGCATTTCATTTTTCCTACTCCTCTGTGGCAAACACTTGGCTGATTGTTTTTCACAATACCTTTTTGTATCCTTCACAGGATTTCCCTCTCTCTAATAAGGCTCTGCCACTCATCTTCTCCCTATAATCATATAGTAGTGTATTTTCCTTCCAAGAGTACCATGTTGCAATGTGATTTCACTGCTCAAATCACTGTGAATAGTCCATCTTCACCAAGGACTAACTCCTGGGTCCTCTGAGGCCCTTCATGAGATGATTTATTGCCCTACTGCAGGGACCCTCTGCTCTCCTCATGGTAAGCATCATTTCCTTCTGAAGACAACACAGGGTTTTCCAAGTCTGAACTGCTGTTCATGTTGTTCTCATTGACTGCTGTGCCTGCTGTGTAAATCTTACTCACCTTTTGTGTCTTTCTAATATGTCACTTACTGACTGAAATCTCCAGTCATCACAGTTGAGTGTGTTCTGTCTTCTTGGAAAACAAAACACTCATTTCCATTCTCATGGTACCTATTATTTATTTCCTCGCACTGGAATTATTTATATATAGCTCATCTTCATTAATAGCTTAACCT
>NW_022315208.1:0-3007 GCF_002776525.5 Piliocolobus tephrosceles
CAAGGAGGAAACATTTTTAACTTGATACATTCCAGTTTATAAATTTCCATTTTATGATTTGTAGGTTTTGTGTCCATTTTAAGAAATCTATGCCTATCCCAAAGTAGCAAAGATTTTTGCCTATATTTTCATGATATTGTGTAATTTTTGTTTTTATGTTTAGTTCTATATCCATTTTGAGTTAATTTTTAAGATATGGGGTGAGTAGGTGTCAGGACTCATTTCTTCCTCTGTGGATATCCAGTTACTCTAGTACCATTTAAAAAAGCTTTTTGGCCAGCACAGTGACTCATGTCTGTAATCCTAGTAGAGTTTGAGACCATCCTGGGTGACATAGTGAGACCCTGTCTCTACATAAAACAAACAAACACACATACCTCAAAATAAAACCAACTTCTTTTCCCTACTGGATTTGTTCAGCACATTTATCAAAAGCCATATGATGTGTAAACTTGCATCTATTTCTTGTCTCTGTTCTGGTTCAATGATCTAGTTATCTAACCTCCTATCATCACCTGGAATCTTTTAGAAAAGCAGATTCTCTGCCTCCTCTTCAGACTTACTAATTGAGAGACTCTAGGGGCAGGGTGCAGCAGTTTGTGTTTGACAAGAACTCTAGGTGATTCTTATGGCACGTTAAAGCTCATCAGTGACTGCCTGTGCCAATACCACATTATCTAGCTAACGGCCAACTCCTAAGTTCTAAAGCCAAGTTGTGTATGTCCTCTACAAATCTGTTCTTTTTATGTTTTGAGAGAGGGTCTCACTCTGTTTCACAGGCTGGAGTACAGCAGCATGATCACGGCTCACTACAGCCTTGACCTGCTGAGCTTAAGTGATCCTTCTACCTCACCCATCTGAGTAGCTGGGACTACTGGCATGTACCACCCTGCCCTACTAGTTTTAAAATTTTTTTGTAGGGGTGGGGGTCTCATTATTGTGTTCAGGGTGGTCTTGAACTGCTGAGCTCAGGTGATCCTCCCGCCTTGGCCTCCAAATTCAACTCTTCTTATCTAGAAGGCTTTGGATATTCTTGTGTTTCAAAGCCTGCTCTTACTATGCTTGGACAAATTTGGGAATAATTGAAATGTAACAATGTTCAATTTTCAGATTCATAAATATGTTTTATCTTTTTTTTTTTTCTTTTTGAGACAGGGTCTGGTTCTATCACCCAGGCTGGAGTACAGTGATGAGAGCTTGTCTCACTGCAACTTCTGCCTCCCAGGCTCAAACCATCTTCCCACCTCAGCCTCCTGAATAGCTGGGAGTACAGGTGCTTGCCACTACACCTGGCTAATTTTTTGTATCTTTAGTAGATAGGGGGCTTGGCCATGTTGTCCACGCTAGTCTTGAACTCCTGGGTTCAACCCTCCATCTTCAGTCTCCCAGAGTGTTTGGATTATGGGTGTGAAACACTGTGCCCTGACTGTTTTATCTGTCTTCATATTTATGTAAGTCTTCTTTCAGTTATGTGCCTCAGTCTTGCACATCTTTTGTAAGATTTATTACCAAATATTTTATGTTTTGAGGCTACTATGTATGGAATTACTTTTGTTTAAACTTTATTTTAAAATGTTTGTTGCTGATACAGGAAAACAGAATTTGTGTGTGTGTGTGTGTGTGTGTGTGTGTGTGTTTGTTGAGACAGAGTGTTACTCTTGTTGCCCAAGCTGGAGTGCGATGGCTTGATCTCGGCTCACTGCAACCTCCGCCTCCCAAGTTCAAGCGATTCTTTTGCCTCAGCCTCCCAAGTAGCTGGAATTACAGGCATACACACCACCAAGCCCAGCTAATGTTGTATTTTTAGTAGAGATGGAGTTTCTCCATGTTGGTAAGGCTGATCTCAGACTCACGACCTCAGGTGATCTGCCCACATTGGCCTCCCAAAGTGCTGGGATTACAGGCATGAGCCACCATGCCTGACCAATTGTTTCTTATGTCTTAGCCTTCATCTTGTGACCTTGGCGGATTCACTCATTAGTTCTTGTGGCTGTATTGTATATGGCTTAGAATTACTGTGTAAACAAGCCAGCCATGGTGGCTCATTCCTACAATCCCAGCACTTTTAGAGGCTGAGAAGGGAGAATCACTTGAGACCAGGAGTTCAAAACAAGCCTAGGCAACATAGTGAGACCCTGTCTCTACAAGAAATAAAATTAGTCAGGCATGGTGGCACACACCTGTAGTCCCAGCTACTTGGGAGGCTGAGGTGGGAGGATTGCTTGAGCCCAGGAGTTTGAGGCTATCTTTTTTAAAGCAAGAACTTTTCTGTAAAAAAAAAAAAAAATACTTTGTAAAAAGCAAGTAGAACCTTAGAAACTTTGCAAATAGAGATACTTTCAATGTTGCTTTTCTAATCTTTTTGTCAGTAAAACATTGAATAGACATAGGAAAAGTTAGTTTATTCCTGATTAATAATTCAATATAATACTTTAGGTTTTTTAAAAAATCTTTTCTTTATTCCTCCACAAATGACTTTCCCTTCTCTTCCCCTCTTTACAAAGATTTGTAATTTTTTTTTTTTTTTTTTTTTTTTTTGAGACTGAGTCTTGCTCTTGTCACCCATGCTGGCTGGAGTGCAATGCTGTTGTCTCACCTCACTGAAAACACCGCCTCCTGGGTTCAAGCAGTTCTCCTGCCTCAGCCTCCTGAATAGCTATGATTACAAGTGCATGCCACCACTCCTGACTAATTTTTTATTTTTAGTAGAGATAGGGTTTCACTATGTTGGCCAGGCTAGTCACGAACTCCTGACCTCAGCATCCCAAAGTGCTGGGATTACAGGTGTGAGCCATCATACCCGGCCATGATTTGGTATTTCTGACTTATGTCATTTTCCTTCCCTCTGAATAACTTCTTTTAACATTTCTTGAAATGTAGGTCTATTGGTGGTAAATTCAGTCAGTTTTTGTCTCTGAAAGTCTTTGTTTTTCCCTTCCTTTTGAAGGATAATTTCACTGGATACAAAATTCTAGCTGTGTAAGGTTTTTGTTTTTGTTTTTGTTTT
>NW_022315212.1:0-5388 GCF_002776525.5 Piliocolobus tephrosceles
ATACATTTAGATAAGCAACTTCTTCACAAATCCTCCATCAAACTGAAAACAAAACAAATCTGGACTTGATAAGAAGACTTGACACGAATATATTATTGAGAGGGAGAAAGGGACTATTGTAATAGGGGAGGATGCTATTTCTCTGATCATAGATCTGCAAGCATCTCAAACCATAGGCAAAAACAATTTTAAAAAATGTGTTTTTTTTTCATTTATATAGAGAAACAAAGCTAGAAAAAGGCTGTGTGTGGAAGAGGGATAAAAGGGAATGTTTTACACTTGGGCCAATCTATTTTTTGGAAGGACTTTTAAGGAGAGTTTGCATGTTGGGTTAGGCTGAGGTGGGTAAAAGTTCAGGAACCTGGGGGACAGAACATTGTAACAAAGTTCGGATAACAAATTGTGGAAATACGGACTAACCAAATGAGAAAAGCAAAGGCTATTACAGGCTTGCTATAGTGAGGAAATCAGCCACTATCATTTCAGAGAGTGTGAGGCAGGCAGAAGACTGGGAAAGCTTTATACCTAGTGAAAAAAAGAAAGCCTTCAAGTGGACCTTCATTGAAGGATGTTAGCTTAGGGAAGCTGCACGCAGGCTCACTAGAAGTTGGGCATCCTATGTGATTGGTTAGGGGTACACATTTGACTTTCTCTCATTGGTCCTGAGTTGGAAGTAGGGACAACAAGTGGGGAGCTGTCAGTTTTTAATCAGGTCCTGGCCATTTTGAGCCAATTGTTACAAAAGTTATTGTATAATTTTCTTGCTTTTCACTAGAGAAAGCAATCTGGTTTCCTCAAAGTCTGATTTATGGCAGGCTGACTTCCTGGATTATTTGTTGTAGCTAAGGGTTGCTTTCCTAGCTGGGTTAATGCAGGTTTTGGAACAACATTATATTTTTATATGTGGTCTGTTTATTGTCCATTTGTACAATCATTCTGTCAAAGCCTTTTGTTCTGATGAGTCAGTGGAGACAAAGCAGTTCAATTAATCATTTATTAGGCAAAAATGGGAGTTTGGAGGGTCTATGTCTAGACATGTCATAGGTAAATAAGGGGGACATCTGTGAATCTTATCTGTTAGTAACTTATGGGGCAGAGTGGCTCTTTGCAGCAAATGAGTTTCCATAGCCATAAGTGTTGGAGAGATTTCTTAACGTTTGCTGTTTTCCAGGATCACAGGGCAGAGATACATTTCAACACTGTCACCTCTGATCATGACTTACACAACTGTATGTAGGTGAACATATTTGCAAGTGTTAATTGTGGACACTTCCTCTTTACCAATTTGGATGCCCTTTATTTTTTTCTCTTGTCTGATTGCTCTGGCTAGAACTTCCAGTACCCTGTTACTAAGACAAACACCTCACAAAAGTTAATCTGATTATATCTAATATGTATATGTGTATGCATATATAATGAGAAATAGCTTATATATAAATAGGAATATATCTTATATCTCATATATATGATATATATGATTTTCAGATTAAGTTCTGTGAGGTGTTTATGACCATGATAGATTTATATTATATATATGATAATTATAATCTATTTATATATATAATAGGTATTATATATGATTTATAATGTTTATATTTTATATACAGAACTTTTTTAAAAAATATTTTTTATTTCAATAGGGTTTTGGGGAACAGGTGGTGTTTGGTTTCATGAGTAAGTTCTTTAGGGGTGAGTTTTGAGATTTTAGTGCACCCATCACCCGAGCAGTGTACACTATACCCATTGTGAGGTCTTTTATCCCTCCCCACCTCCCACCCTTCCTCCTGAGGACCCAAAGTCTAATGTATTATTTTTATGCATTTGCATCCTCATAGCTTAGTTCCTACATATAAGCAAGAATATTTGATGTTTGGTTTTCCATTCCTGAGTTACTTCACTTAGGACTAGTAGTCTCCTATTCCATTCAGGTTGCTGCAAATGCCAATAGTTCATTCCTTTCATGACTGAGTTGTATTCCATGGAATATATATATATATATACACACACACACACATATATACATACACACACGCACACATACACACATATATATATATATATATATATAACTTTTTTTTTGAGACGGAGTTTTGCTCTTGTTGCTCAGGCTGGAGTGCAATGGCACCATCTCGGCTCACCACAACCTCCACCTCCCGGGTTCAAGCGATTCTCCTGCCTCAGCCTCCCAAGTAGCTGGGATTACAGGTGTGTGCCACCATGCCCGGCTAATTTTGTATTTTTAGTAGAGACAGGGTTTCACCACATTGACTGGGCTGGTTTCAAACCCCTGACCTCAGGTGATCTGCCTGCCTCGGACTCCCAAGGTGCTGGGATTATAGGCATGAGCCACTACGCTGGGCCCCCCTTTTTTTCTTGAGATGGAATTTAGCTCTGTCACCCAGGCTGGAGTGCAGTGGCCCAATCTCATCTCTTTGCAACCTCCACCTCCCAGATTCAAGCAGTTCTCCTGCCTCTGTATACCACATTTTCTTTATCTACTCATTGATTGATGGACATTTGGGCTGGTTCTATATTTTTGTCATTGCAAATTGTGCTGCTACAAACATACATGTGTGAGTATCTTTTTCATATAATGACTTCTTTTCCTTTGAGTAGATACCTAGTATTAGGATTGCTGGAGCAAACAGTAGATCTACTTTCAGTTCTTAAGAATCTCTGTACTCTTTTCCACAGTGGTTGTACTAGTTTACATTCCCACCAGCAGTGTAAAAGTGTTCCCTATCATCACATCCACACCAACTACTTCTTCTTCTCCTTCTTCTTCTTCTACTTCTTCTTCTTCTTCTTCTTCTTCTTCTTCTTCTTCTTCTTCTTCTTCTTCTTCTTCTTCTTCTTCTTCTTCTTCTTTCTTGCTATTCTTGCAGGATTGAGGTGGTAGTGCACTGTAGTTTTGATTTGCATGTCCCTGATAAATCAGCAATGTTAAGATTTTTTTCCATATGCTGTTGGCCATTTGTATATCTTATTTTGGGTATTGTCTATTCATGTCTTTAGCCCATTTTTTGATAGGATTTTGTGGGGGTTTTTTGGCTGATTTGTTTGAGTTCTTTGTAGATTCTAGTTATTAGTCCTTTGTCAGATGTACAGATTTTTACATCTGTGGGTTGTTAACTCTGCTGATTATTTCTTTTGCTGTCCAGAAACTCTTTAGTTTAAGTCTCATCTTTTTTCTTTATTTTTGTTGTATTTGCTTTTGAGTTCTTGGTCATGAAGTCTCTGCCTAAGCCAATATCTGCCTAAGCCAATAAGGTTTTTTTCCAGTGTTATCTTCTAGAATCTTTATGGTTTCAGGTTTTAGGTTTAAGTCTTTGACCCATCTTGAGTCCATGTTTTTGTATAAGTTGGGAAATGAGGATCCAGTTTTATTCTTCTACATGTGGTTTGCCAATTATCACAGCACCATTAGTTGAATAGAGTGTCCTCTACCCACTTTTGTTTGCTTTGTCGAAGATTAGTTGGCTGTAAGTATTTGGCTTTATTTCTCTGTTCTCTATACTATTCCATTGGTCTGTGTGCTGATTTTATACCAGTACAATGCTGTTTTAGTGACTATGGCCTTATGGTATAGTTTGAAGTCTGATAATATTATGCCTCCAAATTTGTTCTTGTTGCTTAGTCTTGCTTTGACTCTGTGGGCCCCTTTTTTGGTTCCATATGAATTTTAGGATTGTTTTTCTAATTCTGTGAAGAATGATGGTGGTATTTTGATGGGAATTGCATTGAATTTGTAGATTGTTTTTAGCAGTATGGTCACTGATATCTTTTGGCTGTGTCCCTACCCAAATCTCAACTTGAATTGTATCTTCCAGAATTCCCATGTGTCGTCAGAGAGACCCTCAGGGAAGTAATTAAATCATGGTGGTCGGTCTTTTCCATGCTATTCTCATGATAGTGAATAAGTCTCACAAGATCTGATGGGTTTATCAGGGGTTTCCGCTTTTGCTTCCTCTTTTTCTCTTGCTGCTGCCACATAGGAAGTACCTTTTGCCTCCCACCATGATTCTGAGGCCTCCCTAGCCATGTGGAACTGTAAGTCCAATTAAACCTCTTTTTCTTCCCAGTCTCTGGTATGTCTTTATCCGCAGTGTGAAAACAGACTAAGACAGTCATCTTCATGATATTTATTCTACCCATCCATGAGCATGGGATGTGTTTCCGTTTGTGTCATCTATGATTTCTTTCAGCAGTGTTTTGTAATTTTCCTTGTAGAGGTCTTTCACGTTCTTGGTTAGGTATATTTCTAAGTATTTTAATTTTTTGCAACTATTGTGAAAGGGGTTGAGTTCTTGATTTGATTCTCAGCTTGGGTGCTGTTGGTGTATAGCAGAGCTACTGATTTGTGTATATGAATTTTGTCTCCTGAAACTTGACTGAATTGTTTAAATCAGTTCTAGGAGTTTTCTGGAAGAGTCTTTAAGGTTTTCTAGGTAAACAGTCATATCATCAGCAAACAGTGACAGTCTGACTTCTTCTTTACCAATTTGGGTGCCCTTTATTTTTTTCTCTTGTCTGATTGACCTGGCTCGAACTTCCAATACCCTGTTGAACAGAAGTGGTGAAAGTGGACATCCTTGTCTTGTTCCATTTCTCAAGGGAAATGCTTTCAACTTTTCCCTGTTCAATATAATGTTGACTATGGGTATAGAACTTTTTTAGTGCTGTTTTAAGTACACAGAAAAATTGAGAGAAAGGTACAGAGATACTCATATGCACCCTGCCCCCACATATGCATAGCCTGCCGCCTGATCAGCATCCTCCACCACAGTGATAGATTTGTTAAAACTGAGGAACCCACATAGACACATCATTGTTATCTAAAGGCTAGGACTCTTTAGGGTTCACTCTTGATGTTATACATTCTACAAGTTGGACAAACATAGGAGGACATGTACCCATCATTATAGTATCATATAGAACAGTTTCACTGCCTTAATTCTCTGTGTGCTGCCTATTTAATCCCTCCCTTCTCTCTAACTCTAGTCTTTTACTGTCTCCAGTGTTTTGCCCTTTCCAGAATGTCATATTTTTGGAATCATGTAGTATATAAGCCTTCGAGATTGAGTTCTTTCACTTAGTAATATGCATTAAAGTTTTCTCCACATCTTTTCATGGTTTGGTAGCTATTTATTTTCACCGATGAATAATATTCCATATAATCCTGGATGTACCACAGTTTATCTATTTATTTGTTGAAGAATATCCTGGTTGATTACATGTTTTTATAGTTATGAATACATTACGAATATAGCTGCTATAAACATCCATGTGCAAGTTCTTGTGTGGAAATAAGTTTTCAATTCATTTGGGTGTATAACAAGGAGTGAGAGTGCTGTATCATAGAGTGTATGTTTTGTAAGAAACCACCAA
>NW_022315212.1:5398-7078 GCF_002776525.5 Piliocolobus tephrosceles
TATGGATATCTTTGGGATGAGATCAAGGAGGGGTGAAAGCAAAATGGGTAAATGAGAGATATCAGACAAATTTTACAAAATATAGCTTTGGCTATAAGTATTAAGATAATTTTGCTATTAGTTTTTAGCCAATCAGATTCTAAAACCAAGGGCTAATTAATGATATCATAGAAATCTGGAGAGCTTTGGCAGGAAAGTCTCTTTGTAAAAAGTAAAGAAATACACCTCTAAGCCATATGTGTTCTCTGTAGACAAGCAAAGAGAAGCAGAGGCGAAAGGAGGAGTGTAGGTAAATCTGTTCAAAATTCCTCATCTAGTCAATTTGGCTTTAAAAAATGCATAGTGACTAGACTGGTCTAGTGTATTCTTTAATGTACAGAGAGTTTCTTACTTGAAAGATTCAGTTGTTCAACTGAATAACTGTCAGAAAAATTGTAGGCATCTTACTCATATATTTTTGTCTTTACCACTTTAGTACAGGCTTAATTGAATTTCAATGGCCAGAAATAGGTTTCTTTTCCTTTGCCTGAGGTTTATCTCTGGCTAATCACCAAGCTTCAGCAGCTTAAGGGTGGGGTCAGTTATGCTGGAGATTAGGACCACCTGGGAGTAGTGCTCAACCAAATACAACAAGGAGTTGATAAGAAAAAGACACCAATCTCCATATCCCTTGTGTGGCATTTAGAGGCATGATCTTCACATTGGCTCCTAGTGTGTCCCTAGCAGGATTAAGCTTCACTGACACACAGCGAGTAGCTGGCTTAATATTGTGCCTTATCTAATTTCCCAAACCCTACTAAGTGATTTCTTCACCTTTCAAATAAACGACTTGTGAGAGATCTTTGTCTCGGTCTACCACTGGAGAACCTGAATTAAGATGAAAATCAACTAGGCAAGTTATTTGATATAATGTAAATCTATGTGAATAAATCCTTTTATTCCATAAATGTTCTCACAAAATAAACAGTTCATTTGATGACTAGACGTCTGAACTCTCTGCCTGTAGAAAGAGAGAAATCAGGAGCTTGAGTGTTTTGGTGGATATGAGGCAATAAAACTCATTCCAGTGTAGCCATTTTCAAGAAGAGTGGAGGCTTCCACTCCAGAAGCTTGTAGTTGCGGTTACTAATATAGGCACATGTACTGAACCATAGTTCTGGAATCTACTTCATATGTACTGCACAGCTGGCTAAGCTGCTGGAGGAGCCTACTGCAGAAGATGGCCTCCTGGGCTTGAGATAAAACACACCTGCTCCTGCTTGCTTGCTTCTGGGACCTTCTACGTTAAACTGTGTCATCTCTTTTTCAACAGGCACAGGGCTCAGTTATGGGAATACAGCAAGCACTGGGTGCCAGGAATAGAAAAAAGCCAGAAGCTACAGAGGCAAGTTGATAGGACATTATTCCAGACAAAAAGAGAGTTGTATATGCCAAGTTATATTGGTCACATAGCCACTAGCATTATCGAGACATCCATAATCCTGCAAAATAATTTTAAGGGAAAAATAAGCTCAATTCTCAGAGGACCACAGATTTACATTTGTTTCCAATGACCGATTGTTACTTACATGGCTTGCTACTTAGATCCTTCAAGCAAAATATTGGAAACTTCAATTCTTACATACGTTTATCACTTTTGTCCTTACAATTAAGTGTCCTTAAGCAGTATTTCCATATATG
>NW_022315213.1:0-926 GCF_002776525.5 Piliocolobus tephrosceles
TTTTATGAAACTGCAATAGAAATGGGTAGCAGTAATTAATTTATGACTTGAAGTTAGTATATTTTATATTAAATTGTATTTGGGAAATTATTGAGGAAGTTTCCTAATTCATCCTTCAGTTAAATGAAGGGCACATTTTATTTTAATATATTTGAAGTATTAATATAAATTTATTGACGTAGAGAGAGGACATCAATAAGACTTTTTTTCCTCTTCGTACTAACCCCTGCTTACTTTTTTCCCCAGAAAAACAAAGATATATTTCTTCCTGACTAAACTAGCACCATGTTAAAGGATGTATCAATCATTACAGATATTTCTAAAGAATTCTCCAACGTGGATGGAAAATAATTTAGAAATTTTAAAGGTTAGCTTTACAATTGAATACAATCTCTCTATAATGAGTGGTACTTTCTTTCTTGACCATTACCACTCAGAGAGCTAAGAATGAGGTAGTGAGTAGCTTGGCTTTTGTTTCGCTTAAGTTATGATTAAAACACTTATGATTATGAAAAACAATTCTAAGATGAGTTTATACTTTCATGCCATTCCCAGTGGAATCTATCTACATATCTGTGACAAACACAATACAAAGCTTCTACTCCAACCACAGAATCACACTGATTCTCAAAAGATTGAAGAACAGACCTCAACGTGAAAAGCATGAAAAATGTTAATAAACAATGTGTCAAACATGTACCAGTGTTGGTAGAAATGAAGACTGAATTTGATACAATTCCCCCGGAGTTATCAACGATAGGAACCAATGTATATTAAGATTTTCTAAGATTTAGTGATGTTTGTAAACTTCAGACAGTACTGAAAAGATAATGTATTTTAAAAGTGGCTATGGTGGCTGTGCTTGGTGGCTCATGCCTGTAATCCCAGCCCTTTGGGAGGCCGAGGTGGGCAGATCAGGAGATCAG
>NW_022315213.1:936-1736 GCF_002776525.5 Piliocolobus tephrosceles
ACAATCAGTCTGTAATTTCAAGTTTATTTCTAGATTGGAGAAGTGGAATGAGAGAAGAAAAGAGGAAAATTTCCTAAAGTATCAGCTAGGCCCTGGGTTTCTATACAACACTAGCTGTGGAACTAACTGGCTGTGTGCCCAATAAAACAGAATAGGTGACTTTTAATGGCCTGAAGCTCTCTTGGAAGTGGCCATTAAGAGCAGTCAGTTTGCAAGTCCCATTTGACTATGTTTCTAACAGTCTTTGGAACCCAGCCCATCGGAACTCTGTAAAGTATGAACATGCTGTGGTTATAAAGAAATACGGCCAAAAGTGAATCAGCCCCACAAAGAGATTATTCTAAAAGCCCAGGAATGTCTTTTTCCCCTAATGAAAAAGTCAATGGAGCAGTTGATGTGAAAGTTAAGGTAAGGTAAACCATTCAATAAAATATGTAATTCAAGAGGCATGTATTTCAATGCTACTCTGTCACTATCAGCTTGGGGAAAGTTGGGCAAGTCACTTAACCTAAGCTTCAGTTTATTTTATATTTGTTATCACTAAGATCTTTCTGGCTATAAAATTCCATTTTTCATAATGTGGAATCTCTGTTAACTGTCTTTACTCATAAAGGAAAATCAACTATTGTTATTCTCTACTTACAGTCCCTGTATGCTCTTGAAAAATGGAGTTTCAAGGTTAAAATAACAGGTGTCTTGCAGTTTTTTAACCATTGTGGTTAAATATGTAGTTGGTAAAATGGAAATTAATAACTATTTCACAATTTGTTGAAAAAGAACAAAGAAAGTCAGTAAGCGTA
>NW_022315214.1:0-5272 GCF_002776525.5 Piliocolobus tephrosceles
CCCATTAAAAAGTGGGCAAAGGACATGAAAGGACATTTTTCAAAAAAAGACATACATACAGCTAACAAGCATATGAAACAAGCTCAACATCACTGATCACTATAGATGCAAATCAAAACCACAGTGAGATACCATTTCATGCCAGTCAGAATGGCTATTTTAAAAAAGTAAAATAACATGCTAATGAGGTTACAGAGAAAAGAGAACACTTTATACTGCTGGTAGGAGTGTAAATTAGTCCAACCATTGTAGAAAACAGTGTGGTAATTCCACAAAGACCTAAGAACAGACTACCATTTAACACAGCAATCACATTACTGTGTATAGACCCAAAGGAATAGAAATAGTCTTATTATAAAGACACATTTATGTGTATGTTCACTGCAGCAGTATTTACAATAACGAAGACATGCAATCAACCTAAATGCTCATCAATGGCAGACTGGATAACAAAAATGTGGTACATATACACCATGGAATGGTATGAAGCCATAAAAGAGAACAGTATTATGTTCTTTGCATGAATATGGATGGAACTGGAGGCCATTATCCTTAGTAAACTGCTGCAGGAACAGAAAACCAAATACCACATGTTCTCACTTATAAGTGGGAGCATATTAATGCGAATAATGGACACATAGGGAAACAACAGACACTGGAGCCTACTGGAAGGTGGAGGATAGAAGGAGAGAGAGAATCAAGAAAAATAACTAATGGGTAATAGGCTTAATACATGGGTAACAATATAATCCGTACCAAAAAAACCCATGACATGAGTTTACCTCTGTGACAAACCTGCACGAGTACACCTGAACTTAAAAGTTAAAAAAAAAAGAGACACAGGCAAAGAAAAAACATTTCATGAAGAAGATTGAGGAGGAGGAGATGGGAGATGAAAGATGTGTACATGAGAGTGTTTTCCCGGAAGATCAGAGAGGAAATGATTACATGGATGGGACACCCAATAATTATGGTTTCCTTGGAAATTCATGTTTTGGATACAGTAAAAGTATATCATATACTATAGCATTCTGACTGGTAAAATAAACAATATTTTAAAAACTATGGGCAAAAGATATGAATAGGCAGATAAATATTAAAAACTAACCAAATATCGTGGGGCTAATTTTGTGCCAGTTGTTTCTCTAGGGCTTTACATGTGTTTTCACTACTACTTTACTAGCTAGGTACTAATTTCCTTTCCATTTTACAGTTAGGAAACCAAGGCAAACACTGGTTACATTTTATAGACTCTCTTTGCTAGGAAGCAAAGAAGCTAGAATTAAAACTTATGTAATGTGGTCAGAGTCTGTACTTTTATTCACCATATACACAGCCTTCTAAGTAGACATATAAAAAAGTTCTTCTTCAAACGACATCAGAAAATGCAAATAGAAAAATAATTCAATAATTGTAAAAGTGTGCAGAAGTTCATACTTTTATATATTATCAGTGAAGTTTAGATTGTAATGTTTCTGTGGAGTATGCATTATCTATCATAACTAATAATATTAATATGCTTGCACAACATATAAACATTATTAAAAACTGATATGGTGTATACACACACACACACACCCCCCGCATAAAAACCGATGCTATATGTGTACATATAACATATCAGTTTTTAATAACATTGTAATCAACATTAAAATATATCATGGTAGAACAAACAAGTATTCTACACACACAGTATGGAAAACAGTGTAGTAATTTACTGCAAATGTTTATACACATGACTACACAGACACAAACACAGACTATCACAAGTTGCCAAGACATTTTGTTAATTGAAAGCAAGTCATTTAAAAACATACATCAAATGATCTCCTTTATGTGTTATAATGTAAAGATACACACACACACAAATGGTCAAGTGTCACAGAAAGTTGTTACCTACTCTAGTAATGATTTTTGGAAAATAAAGGGTGACTTCCATATATTATTTTATTTTAGGTACATGTTTGATGTTTAACATAATACTTTATATTACAATTTTCTAATACAGCTAGTATGTTATTACAATGTAATATTTCTCACTTATCAAATTGGAAAAGAATTGAAAATACTGGCCAAGTTGTGAGCATGAACTTTCTCATTCTCTTACCAAGAGAATTTACCAAATTGCATTCCTTTTCTTGAGGAAAAATTTGGAAATATATTTCAAAATCACTAAAGGTTTTCCTCCTTAAAAAATTCTATTCTTGTGAATTTTTCCTATTGAAAGAATTAACGTTTTCAAGATATGCAAACAGTTACAACAAAGTTGTCCTAGGGATATTAGTTTATGACAATGAAAATTACTCAAAAGTAATCCAGAAATTTAATAATTAACTGCATCAATTGATTTTATCCAATCGTTTACAGCAATACAGTACTTAAGAAATTATCTTTAGAAATGTAAAATGATATTCATGGGATAAACACATAGCATGATACGCATAGTAACATTTCTGATTCTTAAACTTCTCACAGTCTCAGAAGATATTTTATTTTTTTTTATTATGACTTTTATTTTAGGTTAAGAGGTACAAGGGAAGTTTTATTTTATAGGTAAACTGTGTATCACAGAGGTTTGGTATATAGATTATTTTGTCACCCGGGTAATAAGCCTATTTCCTACTAGGTATTTTTTCTGATCCTCTCCTTCCTCCCACCCTCCACCCACCGCCCGCCACCCTCAAGTTGGCCCAGGTGTCTGTTGTTCTCCTGTTTGTGTCCACGTGTTCTCCTTGTTTAGCTCCCACTTGTAAGTGGGAACATGAGGTATTTCGTTTTCTGTTCCTGCACAAATTTGCTTAGGATAATGGCCTCAAGCTCCATCCATGTTTCTGGAAAGGACATGATCTCATTCTTTTTTATAACTGCGTAGTATTCCATGATGCATATGTACCACGTTTTCTTTATCCGGTTGACCATTGATGAGTATTTAGGTTGATTTCATGTCTTCGCTATTGTGAACAGTGCTGCAATGAACATACACATGCAATGTTTCTTTGTGATAAAGTGATTTACATTCTTTGGGTATGGATTTCTCTAATAAGATGCTGAGCATTTCTTACCCACTTGTTGGTTTTACGTCTGTCTCGTTTGAAAAGCATCTACTCATTTCTTTTGCCCATTTTTTAGTGGGGTTGTTTGGTTTTGTTAATTTAAGTTTCTTATTGATTCTGGATATTAGACCTTTGATGGATGCACAGTTTACTAATATTTTCTCCCACTCTGTAGTTTACCTGATTACCACTCCCTTTTTGTTGTTTCTGCTGTGCAGAAACTCTCCAATTAGATCCCATTTGTCAACTTTTGATTTTGTTGCAATTGCTTTTGGCATCTTCGTCATGCTGGCATCTTGTTCATTCCCACGTTTAGAACAGTATTGCCTAGGTTATCTTCCAGGGTTTTTATATTTTTAGGTTTTACATTTAAGTATTTAATCCATCTTGAGTTGATTTTTGCACAATGTGGAAGGAAGGGGCCCAGTTTCAATCTTCTGCATATGGCTAGCCTGTTATCCTAGTACCATTTATTGAATAGGGAGTCCTTTCCTCATCACTTGTCTTTGTCAGCTTTGTCAAAAATCCTATAGTTGTAGGTGTGCAGCCTTATTTCTGGGCTCTCTATTCTGTTTCATTGGTCTGTTTTTGTACCAGTACCATGCTGTTTCGGTCACTGCCATAACTATACTAACTTTCAGTTACTGTAGTTTTAAGTTGAGTAATGAGATGCCTCCAGCTTTGTTCTCTGAAGATATTAACACCACATTATTAACACTGTTTTGCTTAGAATGGTGAAGTTTATGAGTAGTATCTTTTATAATTCTTGCTAGGAAAAGATTCTAATTTTTATACAATTAACTACACAAAATACCTTACATTTTTTCATGCCACTACTATGTGTGCACCCTTGTTAGCTAATGTTAATTAATGTATTTGTATTTTATCATTTTGTAGCAATTTGCTTTCTTTATATTAATTTTTGGACATTAGCAAAAGTCCTACAAAGTATTATGCTTACACTACATATGAGAAAACTTAGTTTTATATAAGTAACCTCATCAGGCCAGTGGGGCTGGGAGCCAGGCTCACCTCTGGATCTAGGTCATACCAGTATCTTTGCTCTTCCTGCTACATGTAATGTAGCAGGGATATAAATGTTACCAACACTTATATTCAAGGAGGACCCATCTTTTCCCATGACTCTGTCAATCTTCCTTGGTAGGTAAAGCCTGAAGTGAAGTTTGCTGCCATTATTGCTTAACAGAATTATGTTTCTGAGGTAGAGGCTTAGGGCAGGCCATTGTTGAAAACCATAATTTTGAATACTATAAAATTTAATCCTTCAAAAATCCCTAAAAAATAGGGACTATTTATTCCACATAGATTTACAGGGATGATAGCCCTGGAACTGAAACTAGGTCACGTTTGTCAATTTCAAAAAAAAAGGCCATTTTCAGGACAATAAGGATTGTTGACCTAACTGTTGTACATCTGAGTCAGAAAGTCTTTTTAGGATCTTTATGCAAACTCAAATAGTACCTGGAAACAGATTAAATTGTATGTTATATTTTTGAGAATAATAAAGTAAAAACTGATTTAAATTACTAATGAAAGACAACTGCATTTTATGTACTTTCCCAATAAATAGAATATTTTTGTACCACGTGAGGGTCAACAAACCCTTGTATTAAAAATTGGTTTCCTACTCCACATTGTTAGAAACTCCTGTTATCCATTTTATTTTTCTTCATTCTTCACAAAAAGAACAGTGTTAGGGAACTGCCTAGACATGTTGCTTCATATAGCAAGTATTTATTGGCCAGGCACTTGATTCAGAACTGGGAATATAGCAGTAAACAAACAAACAACACATTGCAATTCTTGCCCCAGAAGAGTTTATATTCTGGTAAGAAGAGATAGAACGAATAAAAAAAGAATTAAATAATACATTAAAAATAACTTCTATCAAGGAAACTATAGTAGATAAGAGGCGAATATGAAAAGTGTGTGTGTGTACACGTGATACAATTTTAATGGTCGTATTACACAATATCTCAACGTGCAAATGTTATATAAACAAAAACTTAAAAGAGAGAAAGGAAGTAGCCTATGTATAAGTCTGTGGAAAGCATTCTGGACAGAGAGATGAGCAAATGTTAAGACTGCAGAAATACCTTTGTGCATATCATTAGCAAGAAAGGCAAACTGAGCTAGAGGGGGAGTAGAAGGTTTTAAGATCAGAGAGCTGACAGGGCTTGCTGGGTAATGATAGGATG
>NW_022315216.1:0-1977 GCF_002776525.5 Piliocolobus tephrosceles
CAGAAAGCTTCTCTCAAACATTCGATGGAAGACACTTCCTCACTCAAAACAGGCCTCTGGTTGCCACGTACTATCCCTTCGCAGAAGTCTCAAAGACCGACTTTCAAACTGGGAAATGTAGAGTAAGATTTAACACTGTGTAAAAATGGACATATCAGAGAGCAGTTTCTTTGAGTGCTTCTTTCTGTTTTTTATTGTACATTTCAATTTCGCCATAGTCTTCAATGTGCTCCGAATATCACTCTTTTGGTTTTACAGGAACAGAGTTCAAATTGTGCCTTATGAGAAGAAAGTTAAAACTCTCTGAGTGGAATGCACATGTCACCAAGCAGTTTCTCAACAACTTCTTTCCCGTTTTGATCTGACCATATTTCGTATTTCACTATAAGGCTGAATGTGAACCCAAATATCCCTCCGTGGATCCATCCACCAGTGAGTTTCCAAGCTGTGTAATGTAAAGAAAGCTTCATTTATGTGAGATAAATAAACTTAGAAAAAAGCAGATTCACAGAAAGTTTCTTTCCCATTCAAATCTGAAGACATTTCATTTTTCACCATAGTCCTCAAAGTGCTCCCGAATGTCCCTTCGTGGATTCGTCCATGACAGTTTCCTGGCTGCGTAATGTAAAGAAAGCATTATCTATGTGAGATGATTCCACATATCACACAGTAGTTTTTCTAAAAAGCTTTTTCTGGTTTTAGCCTGAGGCTATTTCCCTTTTCGCCCTCGGCAGCAACATGCTCCCGAATATCACTGGGTATCTGTTTCTCCAAAAGGGTTTCCCTGATGCTGCATGAGAAGAGAGGTATAACACTGTGAGTGGACTGCACACGTCACAAGGCAGTTCCTTGGAAAGCTTCTCTCCAGTGTTGGTCTGAACATATTTCCTTTTCTTTGTAAGCCTCAAAGTTCTCCCGAATATCCCATCACACACTACCCATACACAGTGTTAGAAAACTACTCAATGAAAAGAGGGGCTTAACTGAGTGAGAGCCATTGAGACAACACAGAACAGTTTCACAGAAAGCTTCCTTCTGGATTTTCCCTGAGGATATTTCTTTCTCCATGTTCTAAGTATCATTCCCAAATGTCCTCCCTCAGATTCCACAAAAACAGTGATATCATGCTGTTCAATCCAAACAATGGTTTAATTCTAGGAGACGAATACACACATGGCAAAGCTGTTGCTCAAACAGTTTCTCTGCAGCTTTCATCGGAAGACGTTTCCTTGCTTACCACAAGCCTCAGGGCGTCACTAAATATCCCTTCACAGATTCTTCAAAGACAGAGTTTCGAAACTGGGCAACATCTAGTAAGCATTAACTCTGTGAAGCTAATGCACATATCAGAGAGCAGATTCTTGGAATGCTTCTTCTATTTTATTTCAGTATATTTCACTATTCGATGTATTCCTCAATGCGCTCCGAAATATCACTTTTTCGGTTTCACAGGAACAGTGTTCAAACACTGCCTTGTGAAAAAAGAGTTTTAACTCCCTGAGTGGAATGCATGCATCACAAAGTCGTTTCTCAGAAGGCTTCTCTCCACTTTTTATCTGAAGATGTCTCCTCTTTCACCGTAGGCCTGAATGTGCTCCTGAATGTGCTCCCGAATGTCCCCATGCAGATACCTGCAGGAAGGATTTTTCAAACTGTGTAATATCAGAAAAGTTGTAACTATGGGAGATGAATAAATATATCTAACACAAAGCGGTTTCACAGAAATCTTGTTTACAGTTTTTATCTGAGGATATTTCCTTTTTCACCATAGCCACCCCTATACTCCCGAATATCTCTTGGTAGTTTTTATCCAAAAGGGCTTCCAGAATCCTCTAGGACAAGGAAGGGAGTGGAAAGCACACTTCATTTTGTGAGTGGAATGCACACGTCATTCTGTGAGTGGAATTATGTGAGTGGAAAGCTCACATCACAAAGCAGCACGTCAGAAAGCTTCTCTATAGTTTCTATCTGAAGAAG
>NW_022315216.1:1987-2587 GCF_002776525.5 Piliocolobus tephrosceles
TCCTGTTTGCCAGGCCTCAGGGCATGGTTCCTATGACAACCGTGGGAACCACTGTGACGCGAGCACCCAGTCACCGCTCACGCATGTGCATTGGCTGGGCCATCCCGCGCTCCACTGCCAGCACTCAGGCTGCGTCCCCTTTAAGGGATGGTGGCTGCTGGGTGCCAGGGGCTCTCCTGCTGCAGCCTTGGCAGCGGCTGCATCTGGGCTCCTGTCGGGGGCCGCGTGGGAGAGGCGGCCGCGGGCAAAGTCCCACGATCCAAACCCCAGGAGTCCTGACTTGAGAATATCCTTGAGCTGCTTTCCACCAGGGGAGCGGGAGCTTCATGGTGCCTGCTGGGGTCATCTCATGACACCCTATCAGATCCGATTCTGGACCCCTATGGGTGAGAATGGATTGGCTGAGCACACCACATCGACTGAGGCAGTCAGGGCCTGGCTGCAGCCCAGAACGATCCCATGAGCCTCAGGCGTGGAGTCAGCTGAAAGTTCACTGAGCCGTGAGCCCTCTGCCTCCCTCCTTTCAAAGAGCAGTGATCTGCCACGCTTCTGACGGGCCTGGGGCTCCTTCAAGCTGATCCCGCTTTCCAGGACACCTGT
>NW_022315221.1:0-1058 GCF_002776525.5 Piliocolobus tephrosceles
GATCTGGTTGTTTAAAAGTATGTAGCAATTCCTCCTTTGTCTCACACACTCTACCATGTTAACATGGACTTGCTTTTTCTTTGTCTTCTGCCATGATTGTCAGTTTCCTGAGGCCTCCCAGCCACACTTCTTGTACAATCTGCTGAACGGTGAGTCAATTAAACCTCTTCATTAATGACCCAGTCACAGATAGTTCTCTATTACAGTATGTAAACTAACTAACACAGCGTGTGTGTGTAGACTTTCTTAATTTCTATCTGTACAAAATGCTTTCTGTTCACCTTGTATATATCCTGCCCCAGACCTAGAGTCAGTCATTTCTGCTAGCACTCCTGGTTTCTTTTATTAGATAATGGGATTTGAAAATAAGATCTGGCTCTAAGTATATTTATTTTTAATGAGAGTGTTGTTGCTTCCAGGCCCTGTAAGCTGACAGGGAATATATGTGTGTGTATATTATGCAGATTATATATAAATACACTCACACTTATTTCTATATGAAAATATGTGTATCTGTGTGAAGCACAACAGGAGTTCATACTTATTTCTCTAAATCAAATTCATTGTCACATGGATTGTTCCACCTTCGCCTCTTTCTTCTCTGAAACTTCACACACAACAGTCAGAAACTTGGCTTTTACTACCCATCACCAAATTCCTTAAATATTCAATTCTTTTATTCATGTATTGCGGTTTCAGAATTATTAACTCATATTCCTGTGCAAATGACTTCTTCAATGAGAGTACAGGCTTATGGTCAGCTTGTCTTTAGTCTTAGAGACTCTACTTATTTCCAAATATCCATAGGTTTCTACCTTTTCTCTTGAATTCCTACAGCAAGTTTGTTTCACACATATAATCCAGTGAGGTTCCATTCTCTCCTTTTGCATATTATCATGAGATCCCTGAAGATCCTAAACATTTATTTTATTTGCACGTATTAGGTTCATTTTTTGCATCAAGTTCTTGATAAACATATTATGTCGTGTATCCACTGTCACAGTATCATAAAAAATTAGCATCACTGTCCTGTGCTGTACCTGTTCAATCCCTTCCCG
>NW_022315222.1:0-3352 GCF_002776525.5 Piliocolobus tephrosceles
TTGGATTGAGATGAGGGAGGGAAAGTGCCTGATCTCACTCAAATGTGCTCATTTTCCTGGTCTGGGTGACAGCCAGGCAGCACAGTCCTGTGGGCACAATATCTTCACTTGCCAGGTTTCTATAACATTAGAGTATCTTTCTGGACTGTGGACAACATGGGGGTGGGGAGGGTCAAGGAATAACAAAAGGAGTACTTACAGTTGCCTGAGCTGCCACTCTGGTTTCTCCAAATGTGTTCAATCCATTTAATTCGTGATAATAAACATGTTCCTGCCTAACCAGTCATAATCACTTTTCTTAGATCCAAATGATTCAGTGATAAAACTAAAGAGAAAAAAACCAAATAAGCTTTTCAACATTTAAACTGACCAGGAAGCTGTCCCTGGTGTTTACCCCTCCATATCCTACTCTGTGTTTCATCTTCCCTTTGCCTCACTGGGGATCCAAGTGCAGGTAATTGTTCACAGTCATGTGATCCCTAGAACTTCATCCTGATGACTGTTGAAATCTTCTCTGAGTTTTACCAGTGGAAATGGCAATAAATAGAAGCATTCCAGAAGGTCCCCTAGGGTCCATATTTTCTGTACTTCCTCTCTAAAATGTGTAACATCAATTCTATTTGCTCTTGCTTTATATTGGCTACATCTATGTTCCCAGCACACACCCTAAAGCTGTGTGTTGACCACTTGCCCACTATTATATTAAGTCTAAATGGTCATATGCTTATCATATTATTTCTTCCAATTTAATGAAATAATTGTCATGTCAAATCTTTGGACTAAGAACCATCTACCAGAAAACCACAGCCCTGAGAAAATAGAAATAGAGTATTTCAAGCTGTTCAGTTTGCATAACAATGATGTGTCTACAGCTCATTTACAAGATATAAATATTCTGTTTATGGGAGTAACAGCACCATTCACGGTTAGTGTTGCAGACCCTCTGCCCCATCTGACAGCACAGCAATTCAATAGTGCAAGGGTTTGTGTGCCAGGTTTGCTTGACTAACAGTGGGTTTTTCTTTGTCTATAGGGAAAGCTGCACCTGTGCACATGACAAGAGCACGAGCTACATTTTCACTTTTTTTTGAAGTCAATAGGCTGCTTGATCCAAATCCATAGTATGGAAGAACTTCTTGACTCTGATGAAAGCACTTGGAAAATCCTCAAATAATATTTTATGCAGAAACATAACCGAAGAGAAAGGAAAATTCTTATATAGGATAATAACCACTGCCCTTCTCATGTGACATCAGGTCTACTAGAATCACCTGACATTAACTGTTAGAGTGAGCCCTGATGTGTGGTATAACGTTAGGGGTTCAGCAGGGGTCAGTTTTCTTGGCAAATTAGGTGTTCAGAAGACCCAGTAGCCCTGTACATCTCAGTTAGTGGAAACTCATATTATTGAGTGCCCACAGGGACCTCCATAACATTGGTTCATGAGGCTACCTGGGAAAGTGGGCAAAGGTGATTGACTGAAGTCCATGTGTTCAATCATCCTCATTATTAAAAGCCCCCTGCCCATTAATGGCATTTGGATTAATATTCACTTGGAAAGCATGTTTGTTTTTTGATTATGGATCATTTTTGAAACATCTAGTCATAGCTCTTCCAGAATGGCTTTGTCTGCATTCATCCTGTTGCGTTTCTTCTAATGCCGGATGGAGACTTTCAGTGAGTACCAATTTTTAAGAAAACGTTTGCTCTATTTAATTATAGAGGTGTTTTATCATTCCGTGGATAAATAATTATGTTTTCAACATTTACAATCCTGAAAATATTTGCAAATGTAAATTTGCATTAATAATAAAATAAAGCTGGATGTGTTTTCGACATGTGGCTTTAAATATAATTTTTAAATGGCCTCAAAGGAGGAAAATCATTTTAACTTTTGTAAATGTCCGTTTTTATCTCTCTTGTATCCTATAGAGTTGCCCGGTAAGAGGTCCTCCCATGAGATTTGGAAGTCAGAAAATGATGACTCAATATTCTCCATTGGTACCTAAGGCAGACACAGGGACAGACATGAGGACTGCAGAAACACCTAGAAATATACTGTAGGAAGCTGAGACACTACTGAAGATCACATGGTTAGATAGCCCATACTTCAGGGGCAGATGCATTCTGTTTGCTGAGGGAGCACCAGAGATTCCTGCTTCTAATATCAGCTTTCCTGACTGCTGTATCCTTGGTTTTGAAAGGTGTAGTGTGAAAGTTAATCATAGGAATTGGGTCATTCTTGTGATACACAACAGAGCCAAGAAACCAGGAGGGAAAGGCACTCAGGGTGCAAAATATTGTGTCTAGAATGCAATCAAAATAGGCACTATTACCCCATGGAACTAAGGTTTATGGCTTTTTGAATAAACAGAAATTGCCCCCCCCGCCCCCGTTTTAAAACTCAAGATAGTTACATTTATCTTACCTGAGGTTTTTTTTTTTTTTTTTTTTTTTTTTTCCAGGAAACCAACCATCAGGCCTCCCATATGCTATCAAGGAGCTGAAACTTACATATCACTGAATTGGGACAATGAGACATCAGACCCTTTGCCCATTACGATTGCCTAACTGATCTCCTGCTTCCTGTTGACAAAATTATCTTTCTTACTCCTCTGTAATTCCTGTTTTCCCACATTTCTTCCTTGCTATATAAACCGCTAATTTCAGTTGTTCAGGGAGATACGTTTGTGAATGGTGTCCCATCTCCACAGCTGCAGCACCTGATTGAAGCCGATTCCTTGGCAATACTTGTGTTGGTGATTGGCTTTCTGTGTGCTGAGCTGCAGGATCTACACCGAATCCCTGGCATTTCAGTAATGAAGTTCTCTGCGAACTTCACTGTTTTGATTTATTGTAACCTGAAATCAAATTTATCCACAACTTCTGAGATAACTTGACATAATTCTAGGATTCACTTTGTCCACCACTGCTTACCAGCCTGAGCTTGCCAGCTCCTAAGCCTTACTAATGCCAGTGAACTTTCTCTAAGAGCCATAGGTAATATTTTCCTTTTTTCATAAAACGCTAGATTTCTCTTTGTTCTTCCAACATATTGAAGACCACTGAGTTTTCCTGTATGCCCCATTTGGCAAATATTTCTTTGCAAATAAAACATTAAATTTAGAGATTCATCTCTACATTTTAAACTTCAGTAGTTTAGACTCTAATTCTCTGTATTAAGAAATTTCCTGCTTAGAATATCTATAGTGGCTTCTTCTCTGTTATATGAATTTCAACTGAAGCCATAAACTAGACTCCTCAGGTGTCATGACCTCTGTCTTTATTAAATCAGCAGAGGCATTGCTATGTCTGTGCTGTTGGGGCTGAGAAAGAGAAAAGAATTCGGGTG
>NW_022315224.1:0-2766 GCF_002776525.5 Piliocolobus tephrosceles
GGACTTCCCACTGTGGGAGCTGTCAAGGGAAGACTGAAAACACAGAAGAATAGTTCACTCCCAAGTGGGTAATCTGAGCCAAGAACATTTATTTTTACCAAATTCACTAATCAGATAAGTCATTTCACCTCCCCTGCGATAGACAAATTATAAGGTAGAGAAAGGGTATAAGCACATCCCTATTTGAACCCCTCCTACTAGAAAGGAAACTTCAAAAGTGGGGAACTCTTTCCTCAACATAGTTTGATTTTACACCTGATGAAAATGAAGCTCAGAAATGTTAAATGATTTGGCCAAGATCAGACATTTAATAAATGGCAGAACCAGGAATCAAGGTCAAGTTGACAACCAAGTTCTTCTCTTTCAACCACACTCTGCCTCTTGTCAACTTCTAAATGTTTGTGTGTAGCCCAGCACTGCCTCTGCTAGGAATTTAGCCATCTATCCTCATTAGTGCACAAAGATATATATAGAAACATATCTGCTATAGCATATTTTTAGTGGAAAAAATCAAAGAAACCCAAATTTCCTTCAACAGGGAATCATGAAATAAATTATGACACGTATGAAGAGTAGAATGCTTTGTAGCATTTTTTTTTTAAATGAGGACCAATTATCTGCATATCAAATGGGAACAAAATAAGATATACTTAGTGTAAAAAAGCATGTGACAAGACAGTGTGTAGACCGTGTTCCTGTTTGGGCACATTTCAAAAGTATCTATTCATATATACTTAGAACATTTCTGTAAAAATACTTTTTAAAACTTATGGTTACCACTAGGTGTTTGAAGGAGCAGTGATCAGGGCATGTTGAGTTTCTCCACTTCAAACATTGCGCTAGTGTTTTTCCCGTCTTTTTCTTTTTTTGAGATATAATTAATATAGCATAAAACTTATGCCCTTACAGTACACAGTGTGGTTGGTCTTAGCATGTTTAGAGTGGTTGTGAAACTGTTACCACTCCCCTAATTCCAGAACATTTTCATCATCAAAAAGAAACCCTCATACCTATTATCCATCACTCCCTGTTCCTTCATGTCCCCAATCCTGGCAACCACTGATCTACTTTTTAATATCTAAAGATTGCTATTCTGGACATTTGATATAAATTGAATCATATAGTATCTGGCTTCTTTCACTTAGTATAATGTTTTCAAGATTCACTCATGTAGTATTATTACTTTTTTATGACTCAATGTATGTGTATAGCACATACATTGTAAATACATAAATAAATTAAAAAGTTTATTCTTTTTTATGACTCAGTGTATGTATATAGCACATTTTATTTATTCATTTATCAGCAGCTGGATATTTAGGTTGTCTCTACTCTTTGTCTATTATAAAATTGCTGCTGTGAACATGTATTTACAAGTTTTTTGTGGATATGCATTTTTAATTCTCTTGGGTATATACGGAAATGGAATTGCTGGGTCATTTAACAACTCTATGTTGAACCTTTGTTTTATTTATTTTTTCTTCTGATAAAAGGGATACATGTGCAAAAAGTGCAAGTTTGTAACATAGGTATACATGTGCCATGGCGGTTTGGTGCACCTATTGACCGTTCCTCTAAGTTCCCTCCCGTCATCCCACCCCCCACCCCCCCACCCAGCAGGCCGTGGCGTATGTTTGTATGTTTGTATCCTCCTGTCTCCCTGTGTTCTCATTGTTCAACTCCCACTTATGAGTGAGAACATGCGGTGTTCGGTTTTCTGTTCCTGTGTTGTTTTGCTGAGGATGGTGGCTTCCAGTTTCATCCATGTCCCTGCAAAGAACATGATCTCATTCCTTTTTGTGGCTGCATAGTATTCCATGGTGTATATGTACTACATTTTCTTTATCCAGTTTATCATTGATGGGCATTTGGGTTGGTTCCAAGTCTTTGCTATTGTAAATAGTGCTGCAGTAAACGTATGTGTGCATGTGTCTTTATAGTAGAATGATTTATATTCCTTTGGGTATATATCCAGTAATGGGATTTCTGGTTCTGGATCCTTGAGAAATCGCCATAGTATCTTCCACAATGGTTGAACTAATGTACATCCCGCCAATGGTGTAAAAGCATTCCTATTTCCCCACAGCCTTGCCAGCATCACTGCAACCTCTGCCTCCCAGGTTCAAATGATTCTCCCACCTCAGCCTCCTGAGTAGTTGGGACTACGGGTGCATGCCAATATGCCTGGGTAATTTTTGTATTTTCAGTAGAGATGGGGTTTCATCATGTTGGCCAGGCTGGTCTTGAACTCCTGACCTCAAGTGATCCACCCGCCTCGGCCTCCCCAAATGCTGGGATTACATGTGTGAGCTACTGCACCTGGCCTGTCCCTGTCTTTTAATAGTTTGATTATGATGTACCCACATATTTGTATCTCTTTGACTTTATCCAATTTCATTGTGTTTAGCTTCTTGGATACATAGGTTAATATTTTAAATTAAATTTGGAAGGTTTTGGCCATTTTTCCTTCAAATATTTTTTTCTGCCCCTTTCTTCTCACTTCTCCTTCTGAGACTTTCATTATACATATGTTGATATGGTTGATGATGTCCCATAGGTTTCTGAGGCTGTCTCTCTCCCTGTCTCTGTCTTTTTACATCTTTTCTTTCTGTTCCTCAGACTGGGTCATCTCAATAGTCTTCTTTTCAAGTTTGCTGGCTCATTCTTCTACAAGCTCAAATCTGTAATTAAGCCTCACTACTGACCTTTTCATTTTAAATATTGAACTTTTAAACTCCAAAATTTCTACATATTTCTTTTTAATAG
>NW_022315225.1:0-1499 GCF_002776525.5 Piliocolobus tephrosceles
GTCTTAGTTAAAGCTATCATCCATTTTGAGTTAATTTTCCTTTTCATATGGTGATAGTTAGGAGTCAAGTTCCCATCTTCTGCACATGGCTAGCAGGTTATCCCAGCACCATTTATTGACTGGGTTGTCCTTTCCCCATTGCTGTTTATTTTTTTCAGGGTTGTCAAAAAAACAGATGGTTGTACGTGTGCAGCTTTATTTCTGAGTTTTCTATTCTATTTCATGGGTCTATGTGTTTATTCTCGTACCAGTAGCAAACAGTTTTTGTTAGTGTGGCTTTATAGTAGAGTTTAAAGTCAAATAATGTGATGTCTCTGGCACTGTTCTTTTGGCTGAGGATTACTTTCGCTATTTTCATTCTTTTTTGGTTACATAAAAATTTTAGAATACTTTTCTTATATTTCTTGAAGAATAAAACTGGTATTTTGATAGTAATAACATTGAATCTGTAAAAACTGAAGGATAATATTGCCATTTTTGCATATTATTTCTTTCATACCATGAACATGGAATTTTTTTTTTTCAATTTATTTGTTTCCTCTCTGATTTCTTTCTGCAGTATTTTGTAGTTCTTCTTGTAAAGATCTTTCACCTCCTTGGTTAGCTTTATTCCTAGGTATTTCTTTCTTTTGTAGATGTTGTAAGTGGGATTGTGTCATTTATTTTTCTCTCTGTCTGGATGTCGTTGGTGTCCAAAAAACTACTGATTTTTGTATATTTATTCTGTATCCTGAAACAATACTAAAGTTGTTTATCAATTCTAGTATTCTTTTGGCAGAGTCTACAGAATTTTCTATGCATAGGATCCTATCAACAGCAAAAGGAGACATTTTGAATTCTAATTTACTTGTGTGGATGCCTTTTATTTCTTTCTCTTGTCTGATTTCTGTGGCTAGAACATCCAATAAAATGTTGAATAAGAGTGGTGAGAGTGGGTATACTTGTTTTGTTCCAGTTATGAAGGGGAATATTTTGAGCTTTTGTTGATTCAGTATGATGTTAGCTGTGGGTTTGTCACACGTGGCTCTTATCATTTTAAGGTAAGTTTCTTTGATGTCTAGTCTGTTGAGGGTTTTTATCATGAAGAATGTTGAATCTTATCAAAAGTTTCTCTGGATCGATTGAGATAATCATATAGTTTTTGCTTTTGATTCTTCTTATGTGGTGAATCACCTTCATTGATTTGTGTATGTTGAAGTAGCCTTGCATGAAAGGAGTAAAATCTACTTGATCATAATGTAATAACTTTTTAATGTGCTGCTATATTCAATTTGCTAGTATTTTCTTGAAGACTTTTAGGTCTATCATCAGGAATATTGCTCTAAGATTTTCCTCTTTGATGTCTCTGCCAGATTTTGTGTTCCAAGAATACACAATGAGGAAAAGGTCATCTTTTTAACAAATGGGGTAAAAACTGGGCATCCATATGCAGAAAAAATGAGACCTTATCTCATATCATATACAAAAATCACCTAAAAATGTACTCAAGTCTTGAATAT
>NW_022315225.1:1509-3949 GCF_002776525.5 Piliocolobus tephrosceles
TCCATGAATCACCTTTTAAAATAGCAACAAGGAAAACCCAGCTCAGTACAAACTCCATGGTGAGTCTCCTGTGTTCAGTGCCGATCACCAAGTGGAGACGGCTGGGAATCCCAAGGCTGGGTCTCCTCTCCCAGAGCTGCAGGGTCAGGGCTGGGCTGCTTTTCATCAGCCAAAAGGGGGGTCTTATTTGCATGTCTCCTACTATACACCAAGCTCAGGGGTGTGACGCCTCAGGAGAGGGCTGTGCACAGAGTAGATGAGGGTGTCCTGGGGGAGATTGGTAGTAATCCTATCATTCAGGAAAATATAGTTTCATAATATGTGATTGTGCCTTGATATTCATTTAGCAGTCATCATCTAATTTCATCTTTACATATTTGCACACTGTATTTCCCCTCATATATTTCTGAAGTCCCTTGGCTTGTCTGTTTGCGTGATGTCTCTTTCCTCTGTGAAGGGTATAATGTCATTGTTCACAGGTACAGTCCTAGATGTACACGCAGTTTCCATGGAAACGCTGTCATTTGGCAGTGTTGCCTTTGACAGCCGAATTACCTGATTGTTCTACTTGACCGTTTGTGTCTCTTCACATAACACCTGGATGTTACACTGTGCTCATTTCTGACATGATGACACTGTTTTGTAACATAAATCGTTCAACAATCTGGTGCAATTAAATTTGGGCTTTTTTCTAGGGGCCATTTTTAAGGATTGCTCTGACCCCAAAATGTTTTTGATTTTATTCAAGAGATGGAGTCTAGCTATGTTTTCAGGCTGGACTTGAAACCCTGGGCTCAAATGATCCTTTCACCTCAAACTCCCAAGTAAATTGAACTGCAGGCAGTGCCACAGTGCCCAGCTGGTAATTCTTAAATTATAGGTTTTCTTATTCTCTCTGTTAAAATGGGTGGACTATTGATTTCTATATTGCTCTCCTGGAGCTGTCAGATTTCTATTAATTACTTACCATGAAAACCGGTAACATTTTAGATGAACTTTAGGGTTGAAATTATTCTCATTCAACTGCAAATCAAGTCGCGCGGTTTAGAGAGAAATTCGTTTCACTGTTTTTATGCCCTGCCTCTATCACTAGAAAAACATGCCAGTCTCTACATTGGTGCAGAAGAAAGGGTTCAGGTATCTCAGAGGGACATTCCTGCGTTAAGTACAGAAAACTGGGCATGGGAGTGGTGGACTCCTATGATCTTATTGTGCTTCTCTCAGGAAGCTCCCCAGAACCTCCGCCCTACAAGTGAGCTGGGGTGAGAATAATCAGGGTCTACCCGTTCTTGGCCTGTAACACATGACATGGAAACCATGTCTCATGAGTGAGGCTGAGAGGAGAAAGGCATCCATCAAATCACAGACTGGAATTTAGTCTCCACCATAGAGACCTGACACCATGACGTCAACTGAGATCTGGGGGAGAGGGAAGCACCACCTTCTTGTCAGTCCAGCCCAGGGTCAAGCTTCTGTCATCCTGAGATGTAAGGAAGAGGGTAATGCTCTTCTCTCAAGTATTCTGGGTCTTCATTGCACTTGCTGAGACTCTTTGAACTGCTATGAGAGAATACCACGGACTGGGTGGCCCAGAAATAACAGAAATGTATTTGTCCCAATTTTCAAGGCTGGGAAGTTCAAGATCAAGATGCCTTAAAGATTCGTATCTGGTGAAGTCCCAATTCTTTATTTGTAGATGGCCACCTTCCTACCATGACCACACCTGGTGGAAGGAAAGAGGGAGCTCTCTGGGGTATTTTATCAGTGCACTAATTCCACTCATGAGATGGAGCCTCAACACCTTTCAAAGGAGACCAAAGTGCCCACCTCCTGCTACTATCACCTTGGAGCTGAGATTCCAACATATGCCTTATGGGGGTCATAACCATTCATTCAATAGTAGCACATTATGTCAATCAATGGATTGCATTTACTGTGTGTTCTTAGGATAATTTTCATGATATTACAGGTTGGGTTTCTATAATTTTTACCAGATTAGGTTGTCTCTTTGGAAAGCTTGAAGTTTCTCATGACATCACTCTGGTAATGAGATAACTCTATTCATATTCATGATTGAAGCTTCCTCATTAGGGCTGTAAGCATTTTGAATGTTCTTCTCTTAAATCATTTGCCATGATGGAGCAAACGTGTCCCCCCCATCAGTATTATTTATTCAGAAATGCACTTTTTATATTTTAATGTTGCAAATCCACTTTCCTTTATCTTTCTTTAACATGGTGTCTTTCAGTATATTTTAAAATTTGTAAGTGAATATGTTTAAAATTTAGGGTAATTTTAGATTTTAAGGAAAGCCCCCTGTAGTAGGGTGTGTTCTTGTGTACAACTTGCCCTGGTTCCCTCACACTGATCCGCACTCTACCAAGCCTGGGTCTCTCTCCTGCCATCTGTGGGGCTCACTCTCTGAACAGTGTTCTGCTAT
>NW_022315227.1:0-10328 GCF_002776525.5 Piliocolobus tephrosceles
ATCAGTTTCATGCTGTATTTTTCATGTAGAAGAATTTGGTATCTTCTCAGGAATACATTGCCACATAAAAATATGTAAACTTCTTCAGGTAAATTCTCACCTTCTGCAGAATGAGTCAAACAGCACGGGGAGAAGCCGAATCCAGTGTTTGCAGTGAGTGACCTGTCCTCCTCAACACTGTTATTCCATCCATTGGCTTGGATGCTCAAGAAACGGAACTCAATACATGTGCCTTCTGGCCTTCATATAAGGCCAAAGCTTCAAATAACAAGTTCTTATTTAATACTTACTTTGTTTCTTTGCATTTTTTTCAAGAATACAATACGTTGTTATTAACTATAGTGACCATGTTGTGCAGTCGCTCTCTTCTTGAATATTTCCCCTCTTCTAAATGAAATTTTGAATCCTTTGATCAACATCCCCCCATGCCCACCCCCAAGTCCAGCCCCTGTTAACCACCAGCCTACTCTCTACTTCTATGAGTTTAACTTATTCAAATTCGACATAAAAGTGAAATCATATGGTCTTTCTGTGCCTGCCTTGTTTCATTTAACATAATGCCCTCCAGGTTCATCCATGTTGTCACAAATAACAAGATTTCATTATTTTTTATGTCTGAATAGTATTTTATTGTGTATATGTACTACATTTCCTTTATCCACTCAGCCGTTGATGGGCACTTAGATTGTGTCCACATCTTGGGCTAATATAAATAAGATTTAGTGTATATGGGGTTGCAGATATCTCTTCGACATACAGATTTCATTTCCGTTGGATATATACCTAGTAGTGGGATCGCTGGTTCATATGGTAGTTCATTTTTAATTTTTGAAGGAAACTCCATGCTGTTTTCCATGATGCCTGTACTAATAATCATTTCCATCAATACTGTGCAAGAGTTCCCTTTCCTTCAAATCTTCTCCAACACTTGCTATATTTTGTCTTTTTATAATAACCATCCTAACACGTATGAGGTGATATCTCAATGTGGTTTTAATTTGCCTTTCTCTAATGATTAGTGATATTGAGCATTTTTTAAATATGCCTGTTGGCCTATGTGTCTTCTTCTTTTGAAAAATGTCTATTCGGATCATTTGACCATTTCTTAATTGAGTTATTTTTGGTTTTCTCTTCACTCCGCTAGCACCTATTTTGTATAAGACAATAATGCTGTTACATTTTCAAAATACACAGAAGATGAAAAAGAAACATATAGTAAGTATGATACTTGAATTGTAGTGAGACATTTACAATTTTCCAGGAAGCAATTCTTGTGGTTTATGGTTATAAGGAAGAAACATGTATATCATTTTGGGGAAGAAAAAGAGATATTATGGAGTGATACGTTTAACTTGAGAAAATATCAACAAATACAATATATGAGAGAAGGAGGCTCTAGGCATTTCATTTACAAAAATATTCTCCAGTTTTTGTATATGTGATGTGTGCTTGTTCCCTCATTCCATATCTCTGTCTCTCTGCTGTGGTTTGAATGTATCCTCCAAAAGTTCCTAGATTGGAAACTTAATCCCTCTTCTCTCATGAAGAGATTTATGTCAGCTCTGCCCTCATGAATGGACGAATGTCACTAGCATAGTAGTGGGCTCCTTATCATAAGCCCTTTTGCTCTTGCTCTCTCACTATGTGATGTCCCCTGCCCTGTTGTTAGGCAGCAAGAAGGCCTTCTCCAGATGCCAGCATCATGCTCTTGGAGTTCCTAGGCCTCAGAGCTAAATGCATTTATTTTCTTTATGAATCACGCAGTCTGTGGTATTCTGCTATAGCAACAAAGATACTAAGACACTCTTCCTATTTCCCCTACTCTCCTTCCTCCACCCTCTTTCTTACACACAAAATGTTACTGAAATACCAGGGGTTCAGTCTAGGTCCTATTGCTTGCACACAGAAAGTCAATCCCTGAGAAAATGAATATTGCCAAGGAGGAAGGCAATTGCGTGCTGCAGCTAAGGATATGGGATATCAGTCTCAAATCCGTCTCCTCAACCAGTCGAAATTAGGGGCTTATATAGCAAGGAAGAAATGTAACTATGAGTAGGAAAACAGGAACTAGGGAGGGCTAAGGACTCAATCATGACAAATAACGAATCTGGCATCTCATTGTCTGGATACAGTGGTCTGCTGAATTTCGGTTCTTTGACATTTTTGAGAGAGCTGAGAGTCCATTTCCTGAGGAAGAAACTCAGATAAAACAAATGTAAGTTTCAAGCTTCAAGACCAGAGGATTTGTTTCTATGTTCATATTTTTAAAATCTGTCTCTGGATCTATTGGGTGCATTTCAAAAACACCTACGGGGGAAATCCCAGGCACTGTGCTAGAACTGGGGATACAATGGTGAGTTCGAAGAGGAATAATTTTCCTATTCTCATGAAGTTAATGGTAGAGGACAGAGAAAGCAAATACTAATCAAAGAACCACACAAGCATAAGATTGCAACCATAACTAAAACCATAACCATTCGGTTAAGCTAAGGAGGCCACCATTGTCACCCCTCTTCTAACCTTTAATAATGTATTTTACAGGTAAAGTCCTTAAGTAAGTCATATTTGGTTGGGAAGATCAAAGAAATCACCCAGTCTCCCACATCTGAAATTGTGCAGTCTGGAAGGTCAGGAACAAAAGAGAAAGAGAAACATCATCAGGGCTGGGTGCAGTGGCTCAGGCCTGTAATCCCAGCACTTTGGGAGGCAGGAGGGTGGATCACGAGGTCAGGAGATCGAGACCAACCTGGCCAATATGGTGAAACCCTGTCTCTACTAAAAATACAAAAATCAGCCGGGCATGATTGCTTGCGCCCATAATCTCAGCTGCTTGGGAGGCTGAGGCAGAAGAATCACTTGAACCTGGGAGGCAGCGGTTGCAGTGAGACAAGATCATGCCATTGCACTCCAGTCTGGGAGACAGAGCGAGACTCCATCTCAGAAAAACAAACAAACAAAAAAAGAAAATAATGACTAAAATTAAGAAGATTGATGATTCCAAGTATTGGTAAGGATGTAGAACAACTAAAACTCTCACATATTGCCAATGAAAATGTAGAATAATACATTACTTTGGAAAACACTTTGGTACTGATTTACCATATGACCCCAAAATCTCGCCTGTTTCATTTACACAGGAAAAATGAAAACATATGCTCACAGAAAACTTGTATGCACATGCTTATGGCAATACATTTATTTATAGTTGCCTACCCACAAGTGATGAACAAATATATTTTAGTATATTGATATTACTTTCTAGCTCTAAAAGGAATACTACTAAGCAAAAACAGAGGATGAAGTATTAATATACACAACGTAGATGAATTTAAAAACACTGTGCTGAGTGAAAGAAAACAAGCACCAAATACACACTGTAACATTCTATTCACAGAAAATTTGAAAACAAAAACCTATAGTCTCTGAAAGAAAACCATTGGTTGCAGGGAGGTGGGGATTGATTGGCCACAAAAGGGGCTGAGGAAACTTTTTATGGGTAATGGAAATATTTTATATCTTGATTGTGGCACCAATTATACATCTGTATGTACACATTTGTCAAAAATCTAATTGTATTATACATACGTGAGTGCCTTTAACTGTCTATAAATTATCTCTCAATAAAATCAATCTTAAAAGATATATGCATACATATAATTTAATATGTATTTTATACATATATCTATCTCTTAATAATAGAGTGAAATGTATTCTTTCTTTTTTTTGAGACAGAGTCTCGCTCTGTCGCCCAGGCTGGAGTTCAGTGGCGTCATCTCGGCTCACTGCAAGCTCCACCTCCTGGGTTCACACCATTCTCCAGCTTCAGCCTCCCAAGTAGCTGGGACTACAGGCGCCCACCATCACGTCTGGCTAATTTTTTTTTGTATTTGTAGTAGAGATGGGGTTTCACCATGTTAGCCAGGATGGTCTCGATCCCCTGTCCTCACGATCCGTCAGCCTCAGCCTCCTAAAGTGCTGGGATTACAGGTGTGAGCCACCGCTCCCGGCCTGTAAAATGTATTCTTGTGGTTAAACTGTCACTTAGCAAACATCCATAATGCTAAATATCCATATTATTTCTCGTTTTGCCTTTCTCTCACTTTTTCTACAAGCATCATTTTGAAGACAGCCTCATCAACATTATTAATTAGATTTGTGATCATTTGAAGACACAGAAGATTTTCTCCTTCAAAATATAAAGTCTTATTTCATCTGCTCTCACAACCCTTTTATTCTTCTGCAAAGTGATGTACATTAATTGATCAACTGAGTTGCATCCATTTACTTTTTCACAGATCTTTGTTATGCCTCTACTAGTTCTATGTTAGGGATATGACATGACATTGAACAGGATCAATATGGTCCCTGCTTTCACAGAGCCCACACCTAATGTGTGGACAGTCAGAACACAGTTACACAAACACAAGTGGGAAATAATTATAACGTCTGACAGATCCGAAGTCAGTAGGAAAGGTATTGAAATGGAGACATAGAAAGGGGCCTCGTTTTGATAATGAAATCAGAGAAGGTTTCCCTGCAACTTCCCTGGAGGGCAAAAACCATGTCCTTTCCTTCTCCTACCCCATCACTGACTCCAATGAAATACTGAGCACAGAATTTTCACTCAATAAATTACCTTAAAATGGATTTCAAAATATTTATAAAGCACACTTGTGTCCATTAAAGTATGAAAGGACATGTACTTGGAGCATAAAACCCAACGCATGATGGAAACATCACACAAATGAGGAACAGGAAACTAATTATGTAAAGGGAAAATTTAAAAGACTTGTCAAGCTGAATAGAGTGTATTCTAAGAAAATGAAAACATGTGTTAATAGCTAAATATTTGGCATTTGAGTTTGGGATGAAAAAATAGATGTAAAAGAAACAGTTTCCTTAATTAAGAATTTAATTTTGTGGGGCCAGGCACAGTGGCTCACACCTGTAATCCCAGCACTTTGGGAGGCCAAGGCAGGTGGATCACGAAGTCAGGAGATCGAGACCATCCTGGCTAACATGGTGAAACCCTGTCTCTACTAAAAAATACAGAAAATTAGCCGGGCCTGGTGGTGGGCGCCTGTAGTCCCAGCTACTCGGGAGGCTGAGGCAGTAGAATGGTGTGAACCCGGGAGGCGGAGCTTGCAGTGAGCCGAGATCGCACCACTGCACTCCAGCCTGGGTGACAGAGCAAGACTGCGTCTCAAAAAAAAAAAAAAAAATTTTTTTATTTTGTCCTTTGGAAGGAGATAAAGAAAAGGCAGTTCACCTAGACCATCACTTGCCTTTTTTAGTTGCAGCAAATGTCAGGTTTTGTTTTGTTTTGTTTTTTTGAGGCGGAGTCTTGCTCTGTAGCCCGGACTGGAGTGCAGTGGCCAGATCTCAGCTCACTGCAAGCTCCGCCTCCCAGGTCTAAGCCATTCTCTTGCCTCAGCCTCCCGAGTAGCTGAGACTACAGGCGCCCGCCACCTCACCCGGCTAGTTTTTGTATTTTTAGTAGAGACGGGGTTTCACCGTGTTAGCCATGATGGTCTCGATCTCCTGACCTCGTGATTCGCCCGTCTCGGCCTCCCAAAGTGCTGGGATTACAGGCTTGAGCCACCGTGCCCGGCCGCAAATGTCAGTTTTGTAACCAGATATGTTTGCAATGTGTGAGTTCTTCTCCAAGTGCTAGCTAAGATGAGCTTCCATACCCCCCACCTCCAGCTGTGGTAATGCTTTACTCATAGCCTGTCTCTCATGCATCTGCCTGAATGCCTGCAGAACACAGTTGGACTGGCAGTTCATATTTAATCCTCTCATATGATATTAACACCACTGGTCTCCATTTTTAATTTACATCTTAAAGCCTCCAGGCTTTAATTGTTTTACCACTGTATTTCATTATTTAACATCCACTGCTTTTATGGAAAAAAATGTGCTTACTCCTGTGTCTCATCTTAATGTTTCACTGACTGCTAAACTCACATTTTTTGTTCCTTTGCATTGTTTTGAGAATCTAGATTGTATTTGTCTTTGGAAACAGTCACAGCCACTTCCAGAGGTCATTTCCCTGGTCATTTCCAGTAGACCCCAGACTTTCTTCTCCCAGCCTTGGAGGTGCTGGGTTCTGGAAGGAGGAAGCAGTGAGTCCAGAAGCCCAGCCATTCCAGGCTGACATCTACCACGCATCAGCCCTCCTGTGTCTTCAGAGCCTCCTTCACACGTCTGTGTCCTTGGTGCTTGCTGGAACCATCCTTGCTTGTCTCTGTGAGTTCTGAGTGTGTGACTATTTGGCCCTAGGAGTCTTGTCAACAAGGTACAATTTCTGTTGTCTTTTTCCAAAAGACTGTAAGAATAAAATGAAAATATGAGTAATATAAAATCAAAACATATTTTGATTTCTCATTTCAAATTTTCTACCTCTATAGTTTAATAGAACTCAATGATTGGCCCCAGAAGATAATTTTTTTCCAAAAGTATTTTTTGAATAATAACCAGTTGACTTTGTCCTTTATATGTGTCACATAGAAGATCTCCACAGTATATTCTTCAAATTCAGCTTAGATAATCCATGGAGTACTCAAGTTTCCTGTAACAAATAAGCTCCTGTATCTCTGTTGACTAATAATTGACTAATAAAATTAAGACTTGTTTGCCAAAGATAAAGATAATTTGTAAAAAATAAATCATTTTAGTTTGACGATGAGAAGCACAAACAAATCCATTATCATTAAATGTGAAAATCTAGAATATGTCCAGTTAATGGTCGAGTGTCAACTTTATGTCCCACAATTGCCATGTAGAAGCTAAGCTTTTAAAATGCAGAATTATTTTCCACTTTTCTGTTATATGCATATTACTATAAATGACAAGTATTTTAAATGCTGGATATTTTTTAAAAATGGCTTTATTTTCTTCTCTTTTGACAAAAGTTGGCTTTCAAGTTTAAGATTAAAAAAAAGAGAACAACAAGGCCGGGCGCGGTGGCTCAAGCCTGTAATCCCAGCATTTTGGGAGGCCGAGACGGGCGCATCACAAGGTCAGGAGATCGAGATCATCCTGGCTAACACGGTGAAACCCCGTCTCTACTAAAAAATACAAAAAACTAGCCGGGCGACGTGGCGGACGCCTGTAGTCCCAGCTACTCGGGAGGCTGAGGCAGGAGAATGGCATAAACCCAGGAGGCGGAGCTTGCAGTAAGCTGAGATCCGGCCACTGCACTCCAGCCTGGGCCGCAGAGCGAGACTCCATCTCAAAAACAAAAAAAAGAGAGAACAACAAAAGTGTATTCCAATGGGAGAGAAATAAAGCATCTTTCTTATGTAAAATATAGGACCAGGCGCAGTGGCTTATGCCTGTAATCCCAGTACTTTGGGAAGCTGAGGCAGGTGGACCACTTGAGGCCAGGAGTTCGAGACCAGCCATGACCAACACGGTGAAACCCCATCTCTACTAAAAATACAAAATTAGCTGGACATGTTGGTCCATGCCTATACTCGGTCCATTCCCAGCTACTCGGGAAGCTGAGGCAGGAGAATCACTTGAACCCGGGAGGCGGAGGTTGCAGTGAGTCAAGATCATATCATTGCACTCCAGCCTGGGCAACAAGAGTGAAACTCTGTCTTAAAAAAGTAATAAAAAAATAAAATATATATTAATATATATGGTATATAAATTTGATACATTTTGCTTTATTTCAGGACTAATGTAATGCTTCAGAAAAGGAATGATGCTAAACTCGCTTAATTTCTCCTGACAATAAATAGCCCTTTACCACTTTCAACCTTCCCACTGATGACTCTATAACCTTGGGCAAGTTACTTGACCTCACTGAGCCTCTTTTGCCATCTATAAATCAGCTAATAGGACCTACCTTGTAGGTTTGCTAAGAGTTAGAAGTAAGACAACGGGTGCAAACTATTTTAGTAGACTCTTAGCACATGATGAAGTTCAACAAACATTACTCTTTTTTTCCCCCCTTGCTATGCCTTTCAGTTTATTTCTACTAAACTGTAAGTTATTAAACTATAGGCCAAAGTATTATTAGTTTCCCTCTGTATTCTCCCCAGTTCCTGTCACGGTGCCAGGGACACACAGGCCCCATAATCCTTCATGGTCAATTGAACTGACAGTGAACCACGTCTTCATCCATTTGGGATGCTACAACAAAATACCATAGACGGGGTGACTTATAAACCACAGAAATGTGTTTCTTACCATTCTGGAGGCTGGGAAGTCCAAGATCAGGGCATTGGCAGATTTGGTGTCTGGTGAAGGCCCGCTTTCTGGTTCATAGATGGGCGCCTTCTTGCTGTGTCCTCATGCGGTGGTAGTAGGGGCAAGCCAGTGCTCCCAGGCCTCTTTGATAAGAGCACTAATCCCATTTCCGAAGGCCCCTCTGACCGAATCACTTCCCAACACTCCCCTCTTCTAATCTTATCATTTTGGGGGCTAGGATTTCAACATATGAATTCGTGTGGGGGGCACAAATATTGAATCCATTGCAATGAACATCAAAGGATGGTACAGTGGATGTGGACCATGAGTGTTTGTGTATCACGGCATACCTAATAATTTTGTATCTTGGTTGCTGAAAATAAAACAAATAAAAGCTTTCATTTACATGCTTTTATAGCACATCTTTTTTGGAAAAAATTCTATATTTTAGTACTGGTTTGTGTGGCTCATACTACATCTGTGGCCATTAAAGTCCAATAGAACTCCAGAGTGAGGAAGCACATTGCTGTCTTTCTCTATGGTGTTTTCCAGGCAGGGTCAGATTGCCAGGATATCATCAGACATTTTTTGGTAGACAGTGAGGGGAGGGGGTGGAGAGGGTGCTGTTTATTATGTGTAAATTATACCTCAATAAAGCTAGCACTTTTCAAAAATTTGCCATCATTCTTTAAATATAAAGATATAAAGAAATTTTTGCACTGTCTTTCAAATTTGTCCAGAGGATAAAATGAGAGGCATACAACAACGTAAAGTATTATTCAAAGATCAAATATTTATCCAAACTTTAATACTAGAGAAAGATGGACAGGTATAAGCATGAGCAAGGGAAAAATGAGAAAGAACCGGAGAAGGAAATGTTACTGAACCAAAGTCTGAGATCGCCTGCTTAAACAAGTTTTAAAAGCTAATTTATGGAGATGGCTTCTTTCCTTAAACTTCACGAACCAACCTCTGCTGGCTTCCAACTTTTCTTCTGCAGCTTCCTCACGTCTCTCGGACTTCATAGCACTGAACAGAGTTAGGCTCTTCCTCTGGATTCGGCTTTGGTTTAAGGGAATGTTGTGGCTGGTTTTGTTTGTTTGTTGGTTGGTTGGTTGGTTGGTTGGTTTTGAGAGGGAGTCTCCCTCTGTCACCCAGGCTGGAGTGCAGTGGTGCTATCTCGGCTCACTGCAAGCTGCACCTCCCAGGTTCACGCCATTCTCCTGCCTCAGCCTTCTGAGTAGCTGGGACCACAGGTGCCTGCCACCAAGCCCAGCTAATTTTTTGTATTTTTTAGTAGAGGCAGGGTTTCACTGTGTTAGCCAGGATGGTCTCGATCTCCTGACCTTGTGATCCGCACGCCTGGGCCTCTCAAGGTGCTGGGATTACAGGCGTGATCCGCCACGCCCGGCCTGTTGTGGCTGGTTTGATCTTCTGTCCAGACCACTCAGACTTTCTCCATATCAGCAATAAGGCTGTTTCACTTTCTCATCACTTGTGTGTTTATTGGAATGGTACTTTTAATTTCCTCCAGGAACTTTTTCTTTGCGTGCACAGCTTGGCCAGCCGTTTGGTGAAAAAGGCCTAGCTTCCCGTCTGTCTTGGTTTTCAGGATGCCTTCCTCACTCAGCTTAATCATTTCTAGCTTTTGACTTAAAGTGAGAAATATGTGATTCTTCCTTTCACTTGAACGCTTAGAGGCGATTGTAGGAGATTATTAATTGGCCTAATTTCAATACCGTTGCATCTCAGGGAATACAGAGGCCACAAGAGAGGAAAAGAGAGATGACGGATGGTCATGGAGCAGTCAGAACACACACATTTATTGGCTAAGTTTGTCATCTTATATTGGCACCGTCATGGCACCCCGAAACAATTATAATAGTAACATCAAAGATTACTGATCACAGATCACATAAAGGACATAATAGAAATTTAAAATACTGCAAGAATGACCAGATGTGACACAGTGACACAAAGTGAGCACATGCTGTTGGAGAAATGGTGCTGATAGACATGCTCAATGCAGGGTTGCCACAAACCTTCAGTTTATAAAAAATGCAATATCTGAGAAGTGCAGTAAAGCAAAGCACAATAAAATGAGGTATGAGGCTAGGCATGGTGGCTCA
>NW_022315228.1:0-5439 GCF_002776525.5 Piliocolobus tephrosceles
GAAGCCAGATTAGAAGAAACAGGTGTTGACCTTGAAAGTCAAGTCAGAGAGAATATAATTATAGCTTGAACAAGTGGGAGAAAACAAGTGAGGGTCATTCAGGTGGTAATTCTACAATCAACAGGGATAGATTATATATGGGGCCTGAAAAAAGCAAGAGGTTAACGGTGATGCCACAGCTTCTGGCCTTAAGATTAGTGGTGACATTTGCTAGTATCATGAGAATAAGAGCAGATTTCAGATGAAGATTGACAATTTAGTTATGTTGAATAAGAGTTTTAATTTTAAAGATTTAAAATTCTAGTTACACAGTAGACATTTACGTATAACTCAGAATTTGAATTTTCCTTTCATTTTGCCTTAGAAGTAATAGACGATAATCATGGGTCTTTTAACATTTGATGGAATTTTTTCTTATAGTATTATAGAAGAGAGAGCTATGCAGACTCCTTGTCAGAAATGATGTGTTATCACTCAGTCTTTTTTCTTAATCCACAATGCTTTGGATGCTTATAATTGCAAATAACCAAAAACCCAACTCTAACTTATTAAAAAAGAACTATTTTACTTATGGAAATGAATAAATGCAGAGGCAGGGTGGGCTTCAGGTGCCATTTGGTCAGTGCTCCAGCTCCATTTTCCTGAGGTTTCCTCAACCTCTGTTTTGTCTTCAGACTCAGGCTGGTATTCCTTATGTAAGAAAAGGTCTATAGCAGTACCAAAGTTAACCATCTGAACACCATGTCATCCAAAGCAAGAAAAGGGCATCTCTATTACAAAACTTCTCAGAAGAGTCCTGAGAATAACTATCTTAGCCTTGGAACACATGTGCCACTCCAGGAGTTAAGAATGGAATAAAATCGCTCAAAGTCACACAGATTCTACTATACACAGGGGGTTATTTGAAAAAGGAAAATGGATATTAGAGAAGCAACCAACAGCTACTCCTAAAAACATTTTTGGGCAGATAAACATCCACGCACAAGTTTCTGTAGTGTATGCCTTTTCCAATATGTTTTCACCAACCTGGGAATTGCTTATTTTCTCTCCAAAAAAAAAAAAAATTTTTTTTAAATGTATTATTTAGCTATGACATCTAGCTCTGATCTTGAGGCTCACCAGATGACCTGTCTTCTTCATCAGGCTCATAGACAGCTTCTCACAGTTCAGTATTTATGGGCAAATAAAACTTTAGTGCAGTATATAATTTTTCATAAAAATTGCCTTTTGGAGAAGGAGCGGTTGGAAACAAACAGTGGTAAGTTGTCTATAACACACACACAGGATATCCTACGGGCAATAGTAAGAAAGCCTCTGTGTATTGTTGGAGCAAGTTCTTCAGTTCACTGTCTGGTCCTTGTTCTGCTCTTGCAGGAAGAATTTTCCTGTACATTTTAATCTTCTCCATGGTCACAGGCACTGCACTTTGGGGAGGCTTCTCCTTTAAGAAATCTTAAAAAGCAGTCCATTTCCATGTGATAGTGATTATTCAGAGGCCTGGAGATCATCCCCTAGCTTGAAAAATTGTAAGCCATTGGAAGTCAGTCTTGAGGTTATTGGTGATACACTGTCCTTAAGTATTCAGCAGGCTTCAGGTCTACTTTGGTGGCTCTACAAAGGCAGCAAGGACCCCCGCTCAAAAGTTAGTTTGAATGTTGAGACTGATGTTGCCACACATACAAGAAGGTATGAAAAGGATATGTATACATTGGGGCTTTTGTGGGAAGGGTCGGCCAGGCCTCCCCAGCTGCTCCTAACAAAGCTTTAAAAGGGCCAGGAAAGCGGCTGGCTGAGGTGGTTTATTGTGGTTAGGGTTGCAGCTCTACCAAGGGTTCTTACAGGTGAGCCACGGCTTGCATGGTTTAAATCTCCGCTGGCTTCAAAGGAGGCGGCAGCCATGCTTTCTCATCAGCTTCCCCAGAAGTGGACCACAATGGGGAGAGGTAAGGACAAGGCTTAAAAGATGTCAGCTATCAAATATTTTCTTAAAAAAGCAGTCAGACCTTTTATCTACACTGTTATAGTCACTTATAATGTTTTTCATGTAGTAGAGTTCATAGACTTATCTGGCCGATATTTGCAGCTACTGATGAACTTGAGGTTTTCTGTCCACTCTCAACAAGTGCTTCTATCTTTCCAATCTTCAACTGAAATGTATTTTGGGGCACATTGAACAAAGTGGGCCTACTGAAACAAGGTAAAGGTAAATTGCCCTTTTGACCCTGGCAGCTTCCCAGCTTTTTCTCACACTGAAGTGATTATTTTCTACAACAAACAGAGATTACTTCGCTGGAGTTCTGAGAGGAGACTTTGGAGATTTGGCTTTTTCTGTGTCACAGTCTTAAACTCATCATAATTTTAACTTTACTGTCTCCACTAGACAAGATTTGAGGTAGAAAATCTAGTTCTTAAGTCTTAAATGTTTCAAAACGTAGAGTGTCATCAACATGAAATGCAGGCCACAGGCAGAAAGGCCTCTCACAGCAAAGGTGCGGATCTTCCTCTGCTTTGAACAGTTTCAAAGCAGCTTACCTCTGTGATGAATGAACTTACTGAAAGTACCAAAAATAGCAATCAGGTAGCACTACCCTGACTTTTGAGCCATGTCCCCTAATGCTGTGTCCTTTCTAAGCACAAAATCCATGTCCAAACTTACTGTTTTTTCTTAATTGATACATGATATTTTACGTATTTGTGGGGTGCATGTGATAGTTTGTTACCTGCACAGAATGTAATGATCAAGTCAGGGTATTTAGGGTGTCCGCCACCTCAAATATTTATTTATGTGTTGGGAGCATTTCAAGTCATGTAGGTATTTTGAAATATACAATATTTTGCTCATTATAGTCATCCTACTCTGCTATGAAACATTAGAACATATTCCTTCTAACTGTATGTTTGTACCCATTAACCAACCTCTCTTTATCTTCCCCACCCCTCACATACACCTTCTTCAGTTTCTGATATCTATTGTTTTGTTCTCTATTTTCAGGAGATCCACTTTTTTTAGCTCCCCTATGTGAGTGAGAATATGGGATAGTTGTCTTTTTGTGCCTGGCTGATTTCACTTAACATGATGACCTCCAGTTCCATTCATGCCACTGCAAATGACAGGATTTCATTCTTTTTTATTGCTGAATAGTGTTTTGTTGTGTATGTATACCACATTTTCTTTATCAATTCATCCATTGATGGATACTTAGGTTGATTTATATCTTTGCTATTACTAATAGTGTTACAATAAACATAAGGTTGCAGATATCCCTTTGATATACTTATTTCCTTTCCTTTGAATAAATACCCAGGTAATGGGATTGGTTCTATTTTTCGTTCTTTGAGAAATCTGCATAGTATTTCCCACAGAGGCTGTACTAATTCACGTGCCTACCAACAATGTATAAATGTTCATTTTTCTTTCATCATTAGCATCTGTCATTTTTTGTCTTTTTAATAATAACCATTCTATTTGGGGTAAGATGATATCTCATTGTGGTGTTCATTTGCATTTTCCTGATGCTGAGTGATGTTGAACATTGGTTTATATACCTGTTGGCCATTTGTAAGTCTTTTTTCGAGAAATGTCTTTTTATGTCATTTGTCCACATTTTAATGCACTTCTTTTTGTGTTTCCTTTTTTGTTTGTTTGTTTTTTTTACTATTGAAATGAGTTCTTTGTATATTCTGCATATTAGTCCCTTGTGTGATGAATAGTCTGCAAATATTTTCCCCCATTCATTCTACAGGTTTTCTCTTAACTCTATTGATTCTTTTCTTTGCTGTGCAGAAGCCTTTAAGTTTAATATAGTCCCATTGGTCTATTTTTGTTTTTCTTTCTTGTGTTTTTTAAGTCTTAACCATAAAATTTTTGCCTAGACCAATGTTCTGAAATGATTCTCCTATGTTTTCTTCTAGTACCATTATCGTTTTGGGTCTTATGTTACGTCTTTGGTCCATCTTGAGTTGATTTTTGTATATGAAAAGAGATGGGGGTTGAGTTTCACTCTTTTGCATAAGGAAATCCAGTTTTCCCAGCATTATTTATTGAAGAGGGTATTCTTTCTCCAATGTATACTCTAGGTGCCTTGTCAGAAATCAATTGGCTATAAATATGTCGAATCTGAGTTCTTTTTTGTTTGTTTGTTTGTTTTGGTTTTTGTTTGTTTGTTTTGTTTTTTGAGCTGGAGTCTCACTCTGTCACCCAGGCTGGAGTGCCGTGGCGCCATCTCGGCTCACTGCAATCTCCGTCTTCTGAGTTCAAGCTATTCTTCTGCCTCAGCCTCCCGAGTAGCTGGGACTACAGGCAACCACCACCATATCCGACTAATTTTTTATTTTTATTTTTTGTATTTTCAGTAGAGATACAGTTTCACCTTGTTGGCCAGATGATCTCAATCTCCTGACCTCATGATCTGCCTGCCTTGGCCTCCCAAAGTGCTAGGATTACAGGCATTAGCCACTGCTCCTGGCCTATCTGAGTTATTTATTCTGTTCCTTTAGCCTGTATGTCTGTTTTCATAACAATGCCATGCTATTTTCGTTACTATAGCCTTGTAATAAACTTTGAAGTCAGGTGGTATAATTGTTGTAACTTTGTTTTGCTCAGTATTGCTTTTGGTATTTGTGCTCTATTTTGGTTCCATGTGAACTTTCAGACTTTTTTTTCTATTTATGTGAAAACGGATATAAATAGCTTGACAGGAATTTCATTGACTCTAATAGATTGGGTAGTATAGTCTCTTTCAATAATATTAACTATGCTGATCCATGAACGTGAGATGTTTTTCTATTTGTGCATATTCTCTTGAATTTCTTTCATCAGTCTATTTTATTTTATGTTTTCTCGTGAAAGTATCTCACCCCCTTGGTTAAATTTATTTCTGAGTATTTTATTTGTAGCTATTATAAGTGGAATTGCCTTCTTGATTTCTTTCTCAGCTGGTTCATTATTTATGTATAGAAATATGAATGACATTTTTAGTGTTAATTTTGTATCCTGCAGCTTTACTGAATTTATCAGATCTAAATTTTGTGGTGGGTTCTTTAGGTTTCTCTAGATAAAAGATCATGTCCTCTGCAAAGAGAGACAATTTGACTTCCTTTTTCCAATTCGTCTGATTTTTTTTTTTCTCTTGCCTGATCACTCTGGCTATAATCTCCAATACTATGTTGAATAAGAGTGGGAAAAAATGAGCATCAGTGTCTCGTTTCAGTTCTTAGAAAAAAGGCTTTTAGCTTTTCCACATTCATTATTTGGTCATCATATATGGCCTTTATTATGTTGAAGCATGTTCCTTCTATACCTAGTTTATGGATTTTTTTCTTTATCAAGAGGGGATATTGTATTTTATCAAATCCTTATTTTTCATGTATAAAAATGATCAGACATTTTTTGTCCTTCATTTTGTTGATGTAATGTATTACATTTATTGATTTGCTTAT
>NW_022315229.1:0-13453 GCF_002776525.5 Piliocolobus tephrosceles
AAGAAAAATTTGCTTTCACCACTTTTATTCAACATAATACTGGAATTACACACCAGAGCAATCATACAACAGAAACAAATAAAGAGCATGGAAATTGGAATGGAAGAAGTCAAATTAAGTTTATTTGTCTGACATGATCTTATAAGAGCCTAAAGAGTCCACCAAAAACTGTTGGAACTGCTCATTCCAATAAAATTACAGGATACAAAAATCAATAGCATTTATGTACTCCAAAAGCAAACAATCTGAAAAGAAATCAAGAAAGCATTCCTGATCACAATAGCTACAAATAATAGAAAATACCTAGGATTCAATTTAACCAAAGATGTGAGCTGGGCGTGGATGCTCACACTGGTAATCCCAGCACTTTGGGAGGCTGAGGCAGGCAAATCATGAGGTCAGGAGTTCAAGAGCAGTCTGGCCAAGATGGTAAAACCCCATCTCTACTAAAAATACAAAAATTAGCTAGGCACGATGGTGCATGCTTGTAATCCCAGCTATTTGGGAGGCTGAGGCAGGAGAATCACTTGAACCAGGACCTGGGAGGCGGAAGTTGCAGTGAGCCAACATTGTGCCACTGCACTCCAGCCTAGGCTACAGAGCAAGATTCCATCTCAAAGAAAAAAAAAAAGATTTGAAAGAACTATACTATACAAAAATAATACTATAAAACAATAATGAAATAAATTGAAGAGGCAAAAAATAATGTTGGTTTTGCTAATTATTGGAAAAATTAATACTCTTAAAATGAAAATATTATTCAAAGCAATTTACATATTCAAAAACATGCCTATCAAAATACCAATGACATTCTTCAGGGAAATAGAAAAAAAAAAAAAGCCTAAAATTTATGTCGATCCACAAAAGGCTTCAAATAGCCAAAGCAATCCTGAACATGAAGGACAAAAGCAGAGGTGTTTGAATACCTGATTTCAAAATATTTTACAAGGATAAAGCAACAAAATCAGCATGCTACTGGGGTGAAAACAGACACACAGAACAATGGAACATAATAGAGAACCCAGATATAAATCCACACATTTAAAGCCAATTCATTTTTGACAAAGGCAAATTTGTTTGAGTTCTTTGTAGGTTCTGGATATTAGCCCTTTGTCAGATGAGTAGGATTGCAAAAATTTTCTCCCATTCTGTTGGTGGTCTGTTCACTCTGATGGTAGTTTCTTTGGGCAGAAGCTCTTTAGTTTAATTAGATCACATTTGTCAATTTTGGCTTTTGTTGCCATTGCTTTTGGTATTTTAGACATGAAGTCCTTGCCCTTGCCTATGTGCTGAATGGTATTGTCTAGGTTTTCTTCTAGGGTTTTTATGGTTTTAGGTCTAACATTTAAGTCTCTAATCTATCTTGAATTAATTTTTGTGTAAGGTGTAAGGAAGGAATCCAATTTCAGCTTTCTACATATGGCTAGCCAGTTTTCTCTTCATCATTTATTAAATAGGGAATCCTTTCCCCATTTCTTGTTTCTCTCAGGTTTGTCAAAGATCAGATGGCTGTAGATGTGTGGTATTATTTCCAAGGGCTCCGTTCTGTTCCATTGGTCTCTATCTCTGTTTTGGTACCAGTACCATGCTGTGTTGGTTATTGTAGCCTTGTAGTATAGTTTGAAGTCAGGTAGCGTGATGCCTCCAGCTTTGTCATTTTGGCTTAGTATTGTCTTGGCAATGCGGGCTCTTTTTTGGTTCCATATGAACTTTAAAGCAGTTTTTTTCCAATTCTGTGAAGAAACTCATTGGTCGTTTGATGGGGATGGCATTGAATCTATAAATAACCTTGGGCAGTATGGCCATTTTCACGATATTGATTCTTCCTATCCATGAGCATGGAATGTTCTTCCATTTGTTTGCATCCTCTTGTATTTCATTAAGCAGTGGTTTGTATTCTCCTTGAAGAGGTCCTTCATATCCCTTGTAAGTTGGATTTGTAGGTATTTTATTCTCTTTCAAGCAATTGTGAATGAGACTTCATTCATGATTTGGCTGTCTGTTACTGGTGTATAAGAATGCTTGTGATTTTTGCACACTGATTTTGTATCCTTCTTTTAAATAAATACTGGTGTGGAAATTGATAACCATATGCAGAAGAATGAAACTATATCCCTCTTCTCCCCATATACAAAAATAAAATCAAAAGAGATTAAAGACTTAAATCTAAGGCCTGAAATTATGCAATTAATACAAGAAAACTAAAGGGAACAAAAAAAATAGCCAAATGAAATCACTTCAAAAGTTTCTGCACAGCAAAAGATATGAAAAAAAGAGACAACCTACAGAATAAAATAACCTAACTGCAAACTCTGTATCATCAAGGGATTAATAACCAGAATATAAAAGAAACTCAAACAACTCAATGGCAAAAACACCAAATAATTTTATTTAAAAATGAGCAAAAGTCTAAATAGACATTTCTCAAAATAAGACATACAAATGGTGAATAGGTATATGAAAAAATGTTCAACATCATTAATCATCAGATGAATCCAAATCAAAACCACAATGAGATATTATCTCACCCTAGTTCATATGGCTTTTGTTGAAAAGACAGGGAATAATAAATGTTGGTGAGGATGTGGAAGAAAGGAACTGTTGTACTCTGTCGGTGGGAGTGAAAATTAGTACAGCCACTATAGGAAACATTATTGAAGTGACTTTATTTTGTTGAGGTATGTTCCTTCTATACCCAGTTTATTGAGGGTTTTTTATTGTAACTATCATATGATCTAGCAATTATAGTAGTGGGCATATATCCAAAAAACGAAATTAATATATCCAAGGGCTGTCTACACTCCCCTGTGTTTTGCAGAACTATTCATAAGACAAAACATGGAATCAGCTTAAGTGCCCATCAATGGTTAAATGGACAAAGAAAAGTGATATGAACTACACTATGATATATAATTCAACATAAAAATAATAACATTCTGTCATTTACAGCAACATGAATAGAATTGAAATTAAGTAAAATAAGCCAAGCACAGAAAGATAAATATTGCATGTCCTCATTCGTAAGTGGGAGTTAAAATGGTGGAGCCCATGAAGGTACTAGATTTGTAGTTACCAGAGGCCAAAAGAGGTAGGCAAAGATGAAGGGAGTTTGATTAATGGGTACAAATATACAGTTAGAAGCTATAAGACCCAGTGTTCAATAGTTCAGTAGGGTGACTATAGTTAGCATTAATCTATTGTACTTTTCAAATTAGCAAGAAGAGACTAATTTAAATGTTCCTAGCATAAAGAGAAATATTTAAGGTGATGGGTATCCTGATTTAGCTAATTTGATCATTACACATCATGTGAGTTTATCAAATTACCCTCAAAATATGTACGTCTGTTATATATCAGTTAAAATTTTAAAAAGTTCACTCCAGCCTGGGGGAATGATGAGACTCTATCTAAAGAATAATACATAATAAAAACTCAAATAAAAAATTTAAAAAAATGGAGATGCTGCTAAGAGCAAAATACTATTTGAAACTATCAAATATTGCTCAAAAATCCTTTCATTCCTAAGCATCATATTACCTTAGTTATTTTAGACCACTATTTCTTACACTAGATTTCTCTGTAACCTTCATGACTATCTGAAATAATTTTGGTGTCCATGGATAATCCATATGTTTAATTGTATACTGTTATACTAAAATGGAATATTAATAAAAGCATAATGCAATTATTAGACTATCAACTATATTGATAAGCACTTCTAGGCAATTTCCAATATTAGTATTTACACTTATATTTCAGGTTATATTGATGCATAAAATACTACTTTATCACTGACTAATAAAAATAGAGACAGATTCAATGTAGACATAATACACTTAAGTTGCTTTAATGCAAAACGACATGTAGAAGCACTATAAAAATATTTAACTATAGGATCATAGGGAGAAAAGCAGTGGGAAAATTGAACCGTAACTTGGTGGCCAATGATTGTACAGGAATGCCAAACACAACAAAATCTGAATAGCAACAGTCAGGTTGATGTTCTTGTATGTATTTTTATAATACTTTATTGAGCTCCTTTTAGGCAGAAATGTCAGTACCCTAAGTTATATTGAATTACCCTTAGTGATTTAAAATTTAAGGTTTTTACTTGTATTTTTAGTTGTATAAAGATTATCATGAGAGGTTTACATTTGTATGTTCAAGTAATATACAAATAAAAGAATACAAGGCAATACTTGTTTTCTTTCTCTTAAAAGTGTTCTGAGCTTATGCAAATCAAATAAACACCGATAGAGTACATGGTGCTTCTAGGGTATGGTTCAGTTTCTGAGTAACCCAGAGCCTGCTCACTCCACAGACCTCGTCTACACCCCAACTCTTTGTAGGTAAGGTATGCATAAAGGTTGATCAAGAGAATAAGACTGATGACTCATGAAATACATTTAATGAAGCAATATTTAATGTTGCCAGGCAGATATTATTGCCATTTTACTGAGGTGGAAAGAGACTGAGAGGAATTCACAGTAATGGACATTACACAGACAGTACAGAATATGGACTCCAGAGCTGGAAATCAAATCATTGTTTAATAATGAATGCTCACAAATAAGAAACTGAAAATAGTAAAATATTACCTACCATATCTGAAGATTTTTATTAAAAAGTTCATTGAATAAACATCCAAATTTATTTTCTTGGAGACAACATAGGCTAACATGTGCTAATATGAACATATATTATTAAAAAGGGGGAATTAAAAGCCATCTATTTTTCCACGAGGAATGATGTGGAAAATGTCTTTTCATATTATCATTGCTACTAAAGCATGTTTTACTAGTGAATTTTTGTTTTCACATCAAAATTAATGACTCAGAGAGAATAATGGGCCCTAAAGCAGATGACTTTATTCTATATCTTTATAATACCATTATATTCTTGAGGTAACTACCTAGAGAAGTTCATGGTTTCAATATTTGGAATCCATTCTGCTTTCTAACGCAGTATAATGTCTTGTTTATGAGCCAGCCAAGTTTCTTAGCAAGGCGTAAGATTTGCTTCATTATCTAGCTCCTAATGCTCTTCATAGATTTGTCTCCTAACATTTCCTCTGAGTGCCATATAGACTGGCCATGCCGTTCTTGTTACTATTCCCTGAAGACAGCATTCGCTTTCACGTCTCCACTTCACTGCCTGGGCCACTTCCTTTGCCAGGAATCCATTCTTCTCTCACTTAATTCTTGATGAGTGGTTACTCTTCAACCAGGGTTTTGCTCAATTTTAAATCTTTCTGGAAGCTGATTAGACTAATTCCATACCTTACATACTCATTAGAATAGCTCACAGCTTTTGTCTCAGGCTTCAAATCACACCAAATATTAGGCTCTATAAGCAGTTACTTCAGTGTGACTTTTACAATTTCTTCTTTTCTAAACACTTATCTATGGCAAGAAATACGTCTTTACCACCTTTATGACTCTAGAACCCAGTTGAATAACATTACAGGTCCTAAATAAATCAATATAAATGATTGATACAGCTTTTGTGAAATAACCATAATCAAGTCATCGATACAGAGGACAAATTTTAAATGTCTTGTTTTCAAGACAAGAAATAAATTTTGATTATAAAATATCAGTTTACAGATGGGGCATGTTCCAAGGGAATAAAATTGTATCTTATAAACAAGAAAGCAGAAGTGATATCCTAAACAAGGAATTCTAATTGGAATTGTATCTATGTGGTACTAATTGACATAAAGATTTATATGGTTTTGCTTTTAAAATACTGTCATTATAAAATATAGATATTAGAAAACATGTAAAATTAAGATTAAATCAAATAATTTATACTCTCACTACATAAGATGTCTAATGTTAACTTTGTGGTGAATCTCTTTCTATATTTGCACACCTATCAGTGTGCTTTTTAAATACATTATTTGTTAACTACTTAATATATTCTATGGCAGAACTTTAGAAATTCAAGGGAGAAAACAATTAGACAAGGTCTCTATCTTTGTGAAACTAAGTTAATCAAGGCATTAATCAAATAATCTAAAAAATACATTTATAATTATAAATAATGTAGTGTGTTATAAGGGGAAAAATAAATAGTATTATATGAGTATATATAATGGACTCATGACTCAGAAAAGAGTTAAGGGAAATTTTCATTGGGACAACAATACATAACTTGAAATCTGAATATGAAAATGTTACTATTTAAATAATTAGTAATAGTGTTGAAGGTGCTATATTGGATAAAATAAACATCTGGTCATATCACTAGATAAAATCCTCCAGTGGATTTTATCACAATGCAAATGAGAGACCACTGGAGGGTACCGTAGATAGAACACTTTGAATAGATATAGCATAGGTCATTTTAATTTTGTGAAAAATAAGGCACAAGACCTTATTTGCAAAGCAACTTACATTTAACTTATATTAAGAAGGGCAAAAAAGTCATGCCTCAAAGGCAAAATGTATAATATGGGTAAGAGGAAGGAAGGCTCATGTGTTCATTTAGCTTTGTAGCCTCAAAATAGTTATCACGCCTTCCAAAGGATGCTCACATTACAGTTGGCCAAAACCAGTTTGCAATATTTTAATGACAGTCTCTTCAAACGTAAAACCAAGCTTAAAAATGACTGGTACGTCTTCTTTATGAATAATTTGTCACTTGTTTCTTTATATAAAAAATTTCTATGGGCATTTCACGTGATGCTTATAAATTTGTATTTGTACTAATTGTAACATATAATCAGAAAATATAATTTCTGATTTCAAAATAGTTATAATTATTTTTTCAGAAACACATTTTCTGGGGAGGAAAGGCATTTTTTTTTTTTTTTTTACCTTGGGTATAACAAGTTGGAAATTCAACATAGCGCTCTCTGATCCTGATAGAGTAACAAGAAAGACAAAAATGTAAAAATCTCTGCAATTTATACTCTACATTTCAGTTCTGCAGTAATGTATTAGGTTGTTCTATTTGTGTATGGAAACAAATGAACAAAAAATAGTGAATAAGGAGAACAGAGTGATTTTGTGAAATATAAAAATGTATATTTATTCTTGTTTCAAGCACAATTCTGCAGTGCTTGTCATACATCTCCCACAAAATGCAGAAAGAGCAGTTTTTCATTGGTTACGTGATGGGAATGAGGCAGTCAAGCTTAGGACACATAGGATTCAAATTATAAGCACTAATGAATACTCTGGAATTTGGAATTCTCGTTAGAGACGTGTCTAAGTATTAAGCCGAACATTCTAAAAGAAGACAGAAATAGTTTTTTTAATCCTGTTTCTGCTACTTGTTCACTGTGTGGATTCAGACAATTACCTAACCTCTCTGATCTGCAAAGTGAGAATAACAACATCTAATTGACAGGATTATGTTTGGGCATAGTTAAGATGTTGCAGGTAAAACGCTTGGCATAAAGAGGCTTGGGAGAACTCCATCTTAGGCAATAGAATATCAATCAAAAGGTAACACAAGTTTACCAAAGCTAGCATTTATGTAAGCGTTATTTCTGTATTTTATAGCTAAAATGTGTATGTATACATATAACATATATGTGCACATGTATACGCACATAACATATATACACACACATAAGAATTCTAGGCTGTTTTAGTAACGGCACTCAGAAATCACTGAAATCACAGATTTAAAGTTTTGGGGTAAAGGTGATTTAGGTGTCAGTATTACAGATGCTTCAACAGATGGACAATAATATCCAAACACATCTACTAAACAGAAATTCTTATATGGCCTAGAGGAGTGAATTTTGATGGTCTGAGAAGGATAGATGAAATATTTTAATGTTTCTATTTTTAAGCTTAGAAAATGTATGGTTTTGCTAATTGTATACTGCCTTTTATTCCTTCACTTCATTCCTTCCGTTCATTTGGATTCTCACTGTCATTTAGCTTCATCTGAATTCCTCACAAGTTAGAATTACTTTTCCCACTTCCATTGATTGACGTACTGAACACTTTTTTACCCGCTGCAATGGACTAATATCAGTGTAGAAAATCTACTTTTATTCTTCAATAACTGTCTGAAGCATTTGTCAATGCATCTCCCCCAATAAAACTCAGAGGAGAGTACAGTTAAGAACTGTTCTCAAGTAAACTCAACTTTCTGTTCACATGCACAGACATAGCCACCTTACCCCAGCCTGCACAACACATACACACACCTGGAAAAATAATAATAATAGCTATTTGTGAAATGTGAAAATAAATATATTTTTACTTTTCTATAGTTTTGACAATGAACATGTGTTGGATATTTTAAATAGTACCATTTACTGTTATAAACTAAGTCCACACTTTTGTGGGTGCACTCAAAGAGTAAAAATGTAATAAATCAAGGCAGAATGTATAGTGAATACAAATAATTTTTGAGGATTGCAAAGATATTTATGGATGAAACATGATAGATACAGGCTTACAAGCACATATGTATTCATAATGGTAATTTGCGTCTTCCCTTTCTCTCTTACTAAACTATGAAATATTCTCACCTTAAAATTTATAACTAAAAGACAAGGCCAGGCACAGTGGCTCACGCTTGTAATCCTAGCACTTTGGGAGGCCGAGGTGGGCGGATCACCTGATGTCAGGAGTTCAAGACCACCCTGGCCAACATGGCAAAATCCCACCTCTACTAAAAATACAAAAATCAATCAAGCGTGGTGGCACACACCTATGATCCCAGCTACTCGGGAGGCTGAGGCAAGCGAATAGGTTGAACCAGGGAGGTGGAGTTTGCAGTGAGCCAAGATAGTACCACTGCACTCCAGCCTGGGTGACAGAGCAAGACTCCACATAAAAATAAATAAGTAAATAAATAAATAAAAATGAAAGAGAACAGATGGCGAAGGGAAATATAATCAGAATAGGTCACTCAAATTACTGAATGTCCTTCTTTCAAACTTCTAAGGAAACATGCATTCTTACATTATTTCACATGATATTTCTCAGAGTAAACTACATAAAATAAGGAAGTTTCTACTGATTCAAAAATATTTTATTCTATTTGTGCCCATATGAATGATGTTTTCTATCAATCATTGCAACTTTTTGTAAAAATATTGGTTAGGATGTAATTTTTATTGATCATTAATATTCAATTACAATTTTCACATTTTTACATTATAGATTTTGTATTTGTCTCAATTATATTCTCATGTTATCATACTTAGAACTATTAGATTAATATATGCTAATATTTATTATGACTATATTAATATAACAGCTTTTATAATAAACAGAGAAAAAGTTTTGCTAGCATCTCCTGAAAGTCACTCAGAAAAGTCAACATTTTATTTAAAAATGCAACTATAGTTTCTGATTATAGCAATAGTTTGATTTCAAAATAATTTTAAAATACTGAATATTTTGTCCTGTCTCAGGTTTTAATATATTTATATCTACTGCAATTGATAATTATTTAGAAGAAAAAACCAATTAGAATTTCAGCATGGAATATAAAAAGAGATCATGCCTTTCCTTATGATTTGTCAATCAATAGAGCCAAATCAGCAGTGACAGAATACTTTATGATGGAGTGGCAGTTGATACACTCTCTCTCTCATAAATTACATCTTACTCCTTAATACCTGCAATACCAAATATATTTGCTGAAGTGACTGAATTTGTATGAATAAGAGGCTAAAATTTAACATTTTAGTATAACAGAATATTGAGTATCAGAACAACTTGCTTGTATTTGAGCAGATCGATGACTTTGTTAATGAAGTTACATAATTGATTATTTTCTTAACATTTGAGTTGACTATGAAATAAATTTATAGCCAAATTCTTAGAAACGCAAAATAGAATAAAGTTAAAAACAAACTCCAGTAAAAGGTTGTTGCAAAATATCTCTGTGTAATATAGAGAAACTAGATTCATGCCCTTCAGAATAATACATTTATTTTGTCCCTGTAGATTATTAATATTGGGTTCAAAGACTCCTGAATTTTGAACAAACTATACAGACTGAAGCAACATAGAAATATAATAGAAGACATTATAGAGACAATACCTTTATGCTGATTGAGAATTCAAAGATAAATATTTTGTCATTGAGAAAAAAATAGCAAATCCTAGAGGTCTGCTGATATTTCATTACTAAATTTATTTTTTACTTATAATTTGCACATAATAATTGTACGTATTTCTGATATGCAATGTAATGTCTCAATGTATGTACCGTGTAATGATTAAATCAGGGTAACCACCATATACATTACTTTTAACATGATTTCTTTCTAATGACAACATTCAAAATCTCTTCCAGCTTTTACTACACATGCTTATTTGCTACAGTCGTCCTAGTGTGCAAAGAACACTAAAGCATATTCTTACTATCTGCAACATTGTACCCATTGATCAACTTCTCCCATTTCCCTTCTTCTCCTTTGTATCCGCAGTCTCTGGTAACCAATATTCTACACTCTACTTCCATGAAATTAATTGTTTTAGATTTCACATATGAATCAGAGCATATGCTATTAGTCATAGTTGCCAAAGGCTTATTTCACTTAACGTTCTCCAGGTTCATTCATGTTGCTGCAAATGACAGAATTTTATTGTGTTTTATGGGTACATAGGATTCCATTATTCATATAGTAATATTTTCTTTACCCATTCTTCATTAGGTGGGCATTTAGATTGATTCTGTACCTTGGCTTTTGTGACCAGCTCTGCAATAAACATGGGCATGCACATGTCTTTGCTACTTATTTCTTTTCCTTTGGATAGAAACCCAGTAATGGGATTGCTGGATCATATTGTAATTCTATTTTTTAATTTTTTTTTATTTTTAATGTTTTGAAGAAAATACACTGGGTCCACAATGGTTGTACTAATTTACATTCCCACCAACAGTGTATAAAAGTCCCTTTTCTCCACATCCTCATCAGCATTTATCACATTTTTTCTTTTTGATAATAGTTATTCTAATGAGGGTTAGGTGGTATCACATTTTAGTTTTTACTTGCATTTCTCCTATGATTCTTGGTGATGAACATTTTTTTCATATACCTGTTGGCTATTTGTATATCTTCTTTTGAGAAAAGTCAATTTGGGCCCTTGGCCCGTTTTTAAATAGGATTTTTTTTGTTTTTGTTGTTTGTATGCTATTGAGTTCCTTATATCTTCTAGACATTAGCTCCTTGTCAGATGCATAATTTTAAAATACCTTCTCCCATTCTTTAGGTTGTTTCTTCACTTTATTGTTTCCTTTGCTGTGCAGAAGCTTTTCCTTTTGATACAATCTCATTCGTCTATTTTTGCTTTGGTTGTCTGTTCTTTGAGTCTTACTCAAAAATTCTTCACCCACTCCAGTTTGTGAATAATTTCCTCTGTTTTTAAAAATCATTTTATACTTTTTAGTCTTACATTTAAGTTGTTGGTCTATTCAAAGTTGATTTTTTATATAACGAGAGATGGGGATCTAATTTAATTTTTCTGCATGTGGATATACAGTTTTCCCAATGTCATTTACTACATTAACAGAATCGAGGAAAAAATTATATGATTATTTCAATGGATGTTGAAAACACATTTGATAAAATTTCATATCTCTTTATGATTAAAAACCCTCAACAAAGTGGGTATAGAAGGAACATATGTCAGCACTATAAAAGCTATATATGACAATCCACAGCTCTCTGAATGGGTAAAAGTTGAAAACCTTTTCTAGAACAGGACAAAGATGCCCATTTCCATTATCTTTATTCAACACAGTACTAGAAGCCTTAACCAGAGTAATCTGGCAAAATAAAGAAAAAACGTGCATAGAAATCGGAAAGGAGGAAGCTGTCCCTGTTTGCATATGTCATGATTGTACAAATAGGACGCCCTAAAAATTCCAGCAAAAAAACTATTAGAATAAACAAATTTAGTTAAGTTTTAGGATACAACGCCAACATTTCTACACACCAAAGTGAATTATATGAAAAAGAAATTGAGAAAGCAATTTCATTTATAATAGCTACAAAAATATATACCTAGGAATAAACTTAACCAAGAACATAACAGGTCTCTACAATAAAAAGTATAAAATAATAATGAAGGAGGGGCGGAGCAAGATGGCCGAATAGGAACAGCTCCAGTCTCCAACTCCCAGCGCGAGCAACACAGAACACCGGTAATTTCTGCATTTTCACCTGAGGTACTGGGGTCAACTCACTGGGGAGTGCCGGACAAGCGGTGCTGGTCAGCTGCTGCACCCCGACCAGCAAGAGCTGAAGCAGGGCAAGGCATCGCCTCACCTGGGAAGTGCAAGGGGGAAGGGAATCCCTTTTCCTAGACAGGGGAACTGAGACACACAACACTTGGAAAATCGAGAAACTCCGACCCCAATACTGCGCTTTAAGCAAACGGGCACACCAAGAGAATATATCCCACACCTGGCCGTGAGGGTCCCACACCCATGGAGCCTCCCTCATTGTTAGCACAGCAGTCTGTGATCTAACCGCAAGGCAGCAGCGAGGCTGGGGGAGGGACGCCCGCCATTGCTGAGGCTTAAGTAGGTAAACAAAGCCGCTGGGAAACTCGAACTGGGTGGAGCTTACAGCAGCTCAAGGAAACCTGCCTGTCTCTGTGGACTCTACCTCTGGGGACAGGGCACAGCTAAATAACAACAACAAAAAAGCAGCAGAACGTCTGCAGACGCAAACGACTCTGTCTGACAGCTTTGAAGAGAGCAGTGGATCTCCCAACACGGAGGTTGAGATCTGAGAATGGACAGACTGCCTGCTCAAGCGGGTCCCTGACCCCTGAGTAGCCTAACTGGGAGACATCCCCCACTAGGGGCAGTCTGACACCCCACACCTCACAGGGTGGAGTACACCCCTGAGAGGAAGCTTCCAAAGTAAGAATCAGACAGGTACACTCGCTGTTCAGCAATATTCTATCTTCTGCAACCTCTGCTGCTGATACCCAGCAAAACAGGGTCTGGAGTGGGCCTCAGGCAATCGCCAACAGACCTACAGCTGAGGGCCCTGACTGTCAGAAGGAAAACCATCAAACAGGAAGGACACCTATACCAAAACCCCATCAGTACGTCACCATCATCAAAGACCAGAGACAGATAAAACCACAAAGATGGGGAAGAAGCAGGGCAGAAAAGCTGGAAATTCAAAAAATAAGAGTGCATCTCCACCTGCAAAGGAATGCAGCCCATCGCCAGCAACGGATCAAAGCTAGTCAGAGAATGACTTTCACGAGATGAGAGAAGAAGGCTTCAGTTCATCAAACTCCTCAGAGCTAAAGGAGGAATTACATACCCAGTGCAAAGAAACTAAAAATCTTGAAAAAAGAGTGGAAGAATTGACAGCTAGACTAATTAATGCAGAGAAGGTCATAAACGAAATGACAGAGATGAAAACCATGACACGAGAAATACGTGACAAATGCACAAGCTTCAGTAACCGACTCGATCAACTGGAAGAAAGAGTATCAGCGAT
>NW_022315230.1:0-15896 GCF_002776525.5 Piliocolobus tephrosceles
CGAAAATTATTTTCCAAAGTCAAATGTATGTTTATAATAGAAGAGCATAAATATCATTAGAATTAAAATCTGTAATCTTGTAAAGACGTGTGCTACTTTTATAACTGTATTTCAGAGGCTCCACAAAAATGCAACAGAAAGAAAAAATAATTGGAACGAACATTAAAACAGAGATAAAACTATTCCATTTTGCTAAGGATATGTTTCATGTTTATAAAATTCAGGACACTAGTGAAATGGAAAGAGCCATTGATATATATGAAGTTTTAAAATATTTAGTTATTGGTATAACTTTGGTAACACATTTTTTGAGAATTAGACAAAGGATTACATTTCTAAGAAAATGTAACTTAAATGTCAGAATAAATGGAAACCTAAATAATCTGAAAAACACTGTAAAACCTGAAAAGGTAGTCCTGATATACATCATGGAAAAAAAAATTGACAACAGATGATTTAGGGGAATGTCTACCGTATATTTAATAAACTGTTTATTCTTTAAATATTTGCAGAGAACAAACACAAAAACCAGTTCTCAATCTATACTACAAGTCTAGAAATACTCTGAGATCAGGACTAGCCACGTTGACAGAAAAAATAAGAAGTAACATACAAATTTTGTAAAAATGGTACTTAAAAGTTTTTAACAATTGAATGAGCAATTTATTAGAGAATGTAAAAAAGGATGCACACAGAAAACAAATATTCAGGAATGGTAAATAAATGAAACTATTATATTAGATATAAAATTCTATTATAATTTTAAAATAATTGAAATGTATATTGGTAAAAAAATAATATTTCAATAGGAAATATGTATTGAGAGAGACATATATATATAATATATGGAATTTTAGTATATAATTACTTGGTTTTTAATTCAATAAACAATGGATATCTAATACATAACAATTTACTTAAAAAATCATAAGTTTATAACTCAAAAAGCTGACAAACATAAATAACAATGACATAAAACCTTTAAAAACTATGTATTAATAAAAATATAGGAAAGACGTTATTCAAAATTTTAAAACTGTGAGGAAAAATCATATATGTAACTATGTAAGCCTTGGCAATCCCATGTAGGAAAGATGCCAGGTTAAAATCAAGTGACATATTGGGGAAGATTCTTTGCAATATATTTATATCAAAGGTCCCATAATACACAAAAAGTATTATTATAAATCAAGAAAAAAATACAATCAAGTAGGCTTTATCCCTGGAATTTAAGGTTGGTTCAACATATGCAAATCAATAAATGTGATTCATCACATAAACAGAACTAAAGACAAAATCCTCATGATTATCTCAACAGATACAGAAAAGGCTTTTGATAAAATTCAACACCCTTCATGTTAAAACTCTCGATAAACTAGGTACTGAAGGAATATACCTCAAAATCATAAAAGCAACCTATTACAAACCCACAGTCAGCAGCATACTGAATGGACAAAAGCTGGAAGCATTCCTTTGGAAAATTAGCATAAGGCAAGGATGCCTTCTGACACCACTTCTATCCAACATTGGAAGTCCTGGCTAGAGCAATCAGTCATGAGAAAGAAAGAAAGGTGTTCAATTTGGAAAAGAGGAAGTCAAACTATCCCTGTTAGCAGATGACATGATTCTATATCTAGAAAACTCCATAGTCTCAGCCTGAAAGCTCCTTAAACTGATAAACAACTTCAATGAATTCTCAGAATATAAAACCAACATACAAAACTCATAAACATATCTACACATCAACAGCAGTCAAGCCTAAAGCCAAATCAGAAATTCAGTCTTATTCATAATTGACACAAAAAGAATAAAATATCTAGGAATACAACTAATGAGGGAGGTGAAAGCTCTCTTACAATGAGAACTGCAAAACACCACTCGAAATCAGAGATGACACAAACAATAGAAAAGCATTCCATGTTCATAGAAAGATGAGTCAATACAGTTAAGATGGCCAAACTGTACAAAGCAATTTATATATTCAATGTTATTTCCATCAAACTACCAATGACATTCTTCACAGAACTAGAAAAAACTATTTTGAAATTCATATGGAACCAAAAGTGAGCCCAAATATCCAAGGTAATCCTAAGAAAAAAGAACAAAGCTGGAAGCATCATGCTACCTGAATTCAAACTATGCTGCAGAGCTACAGTAACCAAAACACCATGGTAATGGTACAAAAACAGATATATAGACCAATGGAACAGAAATAGCCCAGAAATAAGACCACACATCTACGACCAACCGATCTTCAACAAAACTGACAAAAACAAGCAAGGAGGAAAGGATTCTCTATTCAATAAATGGTGCTGGGAGAACTGGCTAGCCATATGCAGAAAATTGAAATTTGACTCCTTTCTTACAGCATATACAAAAATCAATTCCAGATGGATTAACAACTTAAATGTAGAACCCAAAAGTGTAAAAACCCTGGAAGACGACCTAGGCAATACCATTCTGGACATAGGAAAGGGAAAAGATTTGATGAATAAAATGCCGAAAGCAGTTGTAACAAAAGCAAAACTGACAAGTGGGATCTAATTAAACTAAAGAGTTTCTACACAGCAAAAGAAACGATCAACAGAGAAAACAGACAACCTACAGAATGGGAGAATATTTTTGCAAACTACGAATCTGACAAAGATCTAATATCCCACATCTATAAGAAACTTAAATTTACAGGAAAAGAAAACAAACGACCCCATTAAAAAGTGGGCAAAGGACATGAAAGGACATTTTTCAAAAAAAGACATACATACAGCTAACAAGCATATGAAACAAGCTCAACATCACTGATCACTATAGATGCAAATCAAAACCACAGTGAGATACCATTTCATGCCAGTCAGAATGGCTATTTTAAAAAAGTAAAATAACATGCTAATGAGGTTACAGAGAAAAGAGAACACTTTATACTGCTGGTAGAAGTGTAAATTAGTCCAACCATTGTAGAAAACAGTGTGGTAATTCCACAAAGACCTAAGAACAGACTACCATTTAACACAGCAATCACATTACTGTGTATAGACCCAAAGGAATAGAAATAGTCTTATTATAAAGACACATTCATGTGTATGTTCACTGCAGCAGTATTTACAATAACGAAGACATGCAATCAACCTAAATGCCCATCAGTGGTAGACTGGGTAACAAAAGTGTGGTACATATACACCATGGAATAGTATGAAGCCATAAAAGAGAACAATGTTATGTTCTTTGCATGAATATGGATGGAACTGGAGGCCATTATCCTTAGTAAACTGCTGCAGGAACAGAAAACCAAATACCACATGTTCTCACTTATAAGTGGGAGCATATTAATGAGAACAACGGACACATAGGGAAACAACAGACACTGGAGCCTACTGGAAGGTGGAGGATAGAAGGAGAGAGAGAATCAAGAAAAATAACTAATGGGTAATAGGCTTAATACATGGGTAACAATATAATCCGTACCAAAAAAACCCATGACATGAGTTTACCTCTGTGACAAACCTGCACGAGTACACCTGAACTTAAAAGTTAAAAAAAAAAAAGAGACACAGGCAAAGAAAAAACATTTCATGAAGAAGATTGAGGAGGAGGAGATGGGAGATGAAAGATGTGTACATGAGAGTGTTTTCCCGGAAGATCAGAGAGGAAATGATTACATGGATGGGACACCCAATAATTATGGTTTCCTTGGAAATTCATGTTTTGGATACAGTAAAAGTATATCATATACTATAGCATTCTGACTGGTAAAATAAACAATATTTAATTTAAAAAACTATGGGCAAAAGATATGAATAGGCAGATAAATATTAAAAACTAACCAAATATCGTGGGGCTAATTTTGTGCCAGTTGTTTCTCTAGTGCTTTACATTTGTCTTCACTACTACTTTACTAGCTAGGTACTAATTTCCTCTCCATTTTACAGTTAGGAAACCAAGGCAAAGACTGGTTACATTTTATAGACTCTCTTTGCTAGGAAGCAAAGAAACTAGAATTAAAACTGATGTAATGTGGTCAGAATCTGTACTTTTATTCACCATATACACAGCCTTCTAAGTAGACATATAAAAAGTTCTTCTTCAAATGACATCAGAAAATGCAAATAGAAAAATAATTTAATAATTGTAAAAGTGTGCAGAAGTTCATACTTTTATATATTATCATTGAAGTTTAGATTGTAATGTTTCTGTGGAGTATGCATTATCTATCGTAACTAATAATATTAATATGCTTGCACAACATATAAACATTATTAAAAACTGATATGGTGTATACACACACACACCCCCCATAAAAACCGATGCTATATGTGTACCTATAACATATCAGTTTTTAATAACATTGTAATCAACATTAAAATATATCATGGTAGAACAAACAAGTATTCCACACACACAGTATGGAAAACAGTGTAGTAATTTACTGCAAATGTTTATATACATGACTACACAGACACAAACACAGACTATCACAAGTTGCCAAGACATTTTGTTAATTGAAAGCAAGTCATTTAAAAACATACATCAAATGATCTCCTTTATGTGTTATAATGTAAAGATACGCACACACACAAATGGCCAAGTGTCACAGAAAGTTGTTACCTACTCTAGTAATGATTTTTGGAAAATAAAGGGTGACTTCCATATATTATTTTATTTTATGTACATGTTTGATGCTTAACATAATACTTTATATTACAATTTTCTAATACAACTAGTATTTTATAACAATGTAATATTTCTCACTTATCCAATTGGAAAAGAATTGAAAATACTGGCAAAGTTGTGAGCATGAACTTTCTCATTCTCTTACCAAGAGAATTTACCAAATTGCATTCCTTTTCTTGAGGAAAAATTTGGAAATATATTTCAAAATCACTAAAGATTTCCTCTTTAAAAAATTCTATTCTTGTGAATTTTTCCTATTGAAAGAATTAACGTTTTCAAGATATGCAAACAGTTACAACAAAGTTGTCCTAGGGATATTAGTTTATGACAATGAAAATTACTAAAAAGTAATCCAGAAATTTAATAATTAACTCTGCATCAATTGATTTTATCCAATCGTTTAAAGCAATACAGTACTTAAGAAATTATCTTTAGAAATGTAAAATGATATTCATGGGATAAACACATAGCATGATATGCATAGTAACATTTCTGATTCTTAAACTTCTCACAGTCTCAGAAGATATTTCATTTTTTTTTATTATGACTTTTATTTTAGGTTAAGAGGCACACGGGAAGTTTTATTATATAGGTAAACTGTGTCTCACAGAGGTTTGGTATATAGATTATTTTGTCACCCGGGTAATAAGCCTATTTCCTACTAGGTATTTTTTCTGATCCTCTCCTTCCTCCTACCCTCCACCTACCACCCGCCACCCTCAAGTTGGCCCAGGTGTCTGTTGTTCTCCTCTTTGTGTTCACGTGTTCTCCTTGTTTAGCTCCCACTTGTAAGTGAGAACATGAGGTATTTCGTTTTCTGTTCCTGCACAAATTTGCTTAGGATAATGGCCTCAAGCTCCATCCACGTTTCTGGAAAGGACATGATCTCATTCTTTTTTATAACTGCGTAGTATTCCATGATGCATATGTACCACGTTTTCTTTATCCGGTTGACCATTGATGAGTATTTAGGTTGATTTCATGTCTTCGCTATTGTGAACAGTGCTGCAATGAACGTACACATGCAATGTTTCTTTATGATAAAGTGATTTACATTCTTTGGGTATGGATTTCTCTAATAAGATGATGAGCATTTCTTACATACTTGTTGGTTTTACGTCTGTCTCATTTGAAAAGCATCTACTCATTTCTTTTGCCCATGTTTTAGTGGGGTTGTTTGGTTTTGTTTGTTAATTTAAGTTTCTTATTGAATCTGGATATTAGACCTTTGATGGATGCACAGTTTACTAATATTTTCTCCCACTCTGTAGTCTATCTGATTACCACTCCCTTTTTGTTGCTTTTACTGTGCAGAAACTCTTTAATTAGATCCCATTTGTCAACTTTTGATTTTGTTGCAATTGCTTTTGGCATCTTCGTCATGCTGGCATCTTGTTCATCCCAAGGTTTAGAACAGTATTGCCTAGGTTGTCTTCCAGGGTTTTTATATTTTTAGGTTTTACATTTAAGTCTTTAATCCATCTTGAGTTGATTTTTGCACAATGTGGAAGGAAGGGGCCCAGTTTCAACCTTCTGCATATGGCTAGCCTGTTATCCTAGTACCATTTATTGAATAGGGAGTCCTTTCCTCATCGCTTGTTTTTGTCAGCTTTGTCAAAAATCCTATAGTTGTAGGTGTGCAGCCTTATTTCTTGGCTCTCTATTCTGTTTCATTGGTCTGTTTTTGTACCAATACCATGCTGTTTCGGTCACTGCCATAACTATACTAACTTTCAGTTACTATAGTTTTAAGTTAAGTAATGAGATGCCTCCAGCTTTGTTCTCAGAAGATATTAACACCACATTATTAACAATGTTTTGCTTAGAATGGTGAGGTTTATGAGTAGTATCTTTTATAATTCTTGCTAAGAAAAGATTCTAATTTTTACACAATTAACTACACAAAATACCTTATATTTTATCATGCCACTACTATGTGTGCACCCTTGTTAGCTAATTTTAATTAATGTATTTGTATTTTATCATTTTTTAGCAATTTGCTTTCTTTATATTAATTTTTGGACATTAGCAAAAGTCCTACAAAGTATTATGCTTACACTATATATGAGAAAACTTAGTTTTATATAAGTAACCTCATCAGGCCAGTGGGGCTGGGAGCCAGGCTCACCTCTGGATCTAGGTCATACCAGTATCTTTGCTCTTCCTGCTACATTTAATGGAGCAGGGATATAAATGTTACCAACACTTATATTCAAGGAGGACCCATCTTTTCCCATGACTCTGTCAATCTTCCTTGGTAGGTAAAGCCTGAATTGAAGTTTGCTGCCATTATTGCTTAACAGAATTATGTTTCTGAGGTAGAGGCTTAGGGCAGGCCATTGTTGAAAACCATAATTTTGAATACTATAAAATTTAATCCTTCAAAAATCCCTAAAAAATAGGGACTATTTATTCCACATAGACTTACAGGGATGATAGCCCTGGAACTGAAACGAGGTCATGTTTGTCAATTAAAAAAAAAAAAAAAAAAAAAAAGGCCGTTTTCAGGACAATAAGGATTGTTGACCTAACTGTTGTACATCTGAGTCAGAAAGTCTTTTTAGGATCTTTATGCAAACTCAAATAGTACCTGGAAACAGATTAAATTGTATTTTCTATTTTTGAGAATAATAAAATAAAAAGTGATTTAAATTACTAATGAAAGACAACTGCATTTTATGTACTTTCCCAATAAATAGAATATTTTTGTAACATGTGAGGGTCAACAAACCCTTGTATTAAAAATTGGTTTCCTAGTCCAGATTGTTAGAAACTCCTGTTATCCATTTTATTTCTCTTCATTCTTCACAAAAAGAACAGTGTTAGGGAACTGCCTAGACATGTTGCTTCATATAGCAAGTATTTATTGGCCAGGCACTTGATTCAGAACTGGGAATATAGCAGTAAACAAACAAACAACACATTGCAATTCTTGCCCCAGAAGAGTTTATATTCTGGTAAGAAGAGATAGAACGAATAAAAAAAGAATTAAATAATACATTAAAAATAACTTCTATCAAGGAAACTATAGTAGATAAGAGGCTAATATGAAAAGTGTGTGTGTGTACACGTGATACAATTTTAATGGTCGTATTACACAATATCTCAACGTGCAAATGTTATATAAACAAAAACTTAAAAGAGAGAAAGGAAGTAGCCTATGTATAAGTCTGTGGAAAGCATTCTGGACAGAGAGATGAGCAAATGTTAAGACTGCAGAAATACCTTTGTGCATATCATTAGCAAGAAAGGCAAACTGAGCTAGAGGGTGAGTAGAAGGTTTTAAGATCAGAGAGCTGACAGGGCTTGCTGGGTAACGATAGGATGATGGCTTTTACCCAGATATGGGGACCCCACTGGAGATCTCTGAAAGGAGGGTTGTCATGCAATGACCTGTGCTTCTCCAATATTACATGTCATGGTGTTGTGTTAATGCCATCTTTTAAGGCTCTTCAGGAAACCCACTAGAACCCATGAGAAGAATCATGTTGACTAGAAGAGCAAAGAAGATTAATTTGTCTGACTAAGCCATCATGGAGTCAGCAGTGAGCAAGCAAGAAGGGCGTACAAGCAGCACGCTGGAATAGTACTAGAGAGAATTCTTTGTTAGTCTGGCATAAAAATAGAACAGAAGTGACATTGTAGATGCAGTTTTTAATATATATGCTCATGACAATCAGCAGGCTCTCGCACATATTAAAATAGCACGCAAATGGTAGCTTAACTTTCAGAGCATGAAGGTAGAATGAAGACAGAAGAGAATGGACTGTCAGTACCCAATGAAAGTTCTGCCACAGTCTGAGGAGTCTGCAAATATTCAGTAGGAGAGAGGGAATAAGAAAAATCGAGAGGATATCCCTGTGCTGATTTCGGCCCTTACAGTTTTTCTATTCATGGGTAGTATAACTGATGTTCTTCAACATGAGAAGACACACCTGAATGCATTGAACTAATAAGATTATAATCAACATTGACACAACATTTGAACCATTTTACATTTACAGCTTCAGACAATTAATTGCATTTATGGGGGTTCTCGGTGTGGGTCTGCTCTTCAAGTGACTCTCAACTCACCATAGACTCTCACGGGTAGCTTAGAGAACCCATAAGCAAACGTTTTCTCTATGGCAACAGTGCCTCGGCGAGTTCTCCTGCTAAGGGCATGTATGGCACACGGTCATGGTGAACATTGGCTTCAGGATGTAAGCAAAAGCATTTATATTCTTTTTTGTAACTACTGCTAAGTGCAGTTGTAGTTTACCATCCAGCATCATAGATGCATAACTTTTCCAGAACTGTTGCTAGAATGGGAGCTGCCCAGTAAATAAGCAAAGTCCAATATAGGCTAAAGGATGTTGCCAACAGCAGAATTAAATTTGTATCCCACATAACCTTCATGACCTTGAATGAAGAATTTAAATGTTCTGAGATCCATTTTCTTCATTTTTTGAAATAAGTGCAATAATTTCTATTTCCCTTCAATGTGAGGATGGCTACATTAAATATCATAAAAAGATAATAATGGTCTTCAAAGTAATAGACACTTGTAAGATATTAGTTGCAATTATGATATTAATCATAACAACTGTCTTTCAACCATTGTGTAATTCACCCTGAATACATCAAACTGAAATTCCATTGGGAACTCTAACCATATAGAAAATTGAAGGGGTTTCCTTCTTTTTTTTTCCTTTTAATCAATACCAGCTCCCAATCTCATTTGAAATCATTATTGTTTTTACGTTTTACAAGCCAGACTTATAGCCTTGTTTTCTAAAGACTAGGGTATAATTAAATACCACTTTGCATTAAAACGTTTACAGATTTAACAGGATCACGTATTTATTTCTTTTTCATAAGAAAAGAAATCATGCTGAAAAGAATTGCATTACTGTTTAGAATCTCTCTACTCCTCAAATGTTGCCCACAGAATGGTTAATCAGAGATATTACTCTATATCTCAGAGAGCTCTGTGAGGAATAGACAAAGTTTCACTTTTTTAGAGTAACGGAAGAAGTAGCTTTTTGCCTGTTTAAGCGGGAACGTTTGTATTTCAATTGACATTATCCCTTGGCATTTTAGAGTTTTCAGCACAGCTCTCGCAGGAAAGTGGTTCCTTAATTAAATTCTCTTGTTTTTAAATTTGTGTACTAGACTAGAGAATATGCTGGAAGCATAGTATTGATGGTGATTATTTGATTATTTTAGGCTCCTGTAAAGAAAAGTATATATCATGAAAGCTCATGGTATTGAACCACAATAAAGAGACATATACAGTCATCTCTTACCATAAGGCACTGATTGGTGGATTCTAATGATCCAGAACTGTATGCCACTGGATTGCTACCCTTCTTCCTCCTCTGAATCCACTTACAGGAGAAATAAGAAAATTGTCAGAAACAAGCCCATTTTGGACACTTGTCTCAAAGCTGGTCATTAGAACCCATCTGACATGTCCACAGGCTTAGCCCTGCCTTCTAAAACTACCAGCTGTAAAAACTGCAAGGTATCTTAGATGACACCAATCCCTATACCCACATCTCACAGATAGAGGAACTGTGTCTCAAAAGGTGGAAAAATGTATCCAGGATTCTAGGAAAAGGTAATGGCAGAGTCATGGCCCAAAAACCAGGTCCCCAAATTGTACTGTAGATGGATCACTTTCAGTGTTGCGCATGATCACTAACATCTGGCTAACACACATTTCTTCGAGATTCCAGAGTGAATGAAGAGTGATTGGGCTGAGATTATAATTGTTCAGTCAATTTCTCTTGGCTCCCTTACCTTATACAGTCTTCTTTCTTCATGCCCATCTCCTCCACAAAGCTACTAGTCCCTAAAACTGGCTGCTTAGCATTATCATCTGAGATTAGTTAAAATGATAGGTGTCAGGGCTCTACTTAAAACTAGTACATAAGAACTTTTAGGAGAAGATCCAGTTGTTTTTAATTTTAACAAAGTAATTGTGATGTATGGTAAGTTTGGGAATTTACTAAGTAAGATACAGCTCCTAGAAAGCAGGGACACATTCATCATCTTACAACCTAATGTCTAGTATGAGGTAGACCTCAGTAAGTATTTCATATATATTAATGATTAAATTGGCTTCAAGTCATGTAACAGCAAGCAGTAACAAGAAAGATTTAGACGTTTGAAATAAAAAGAGAAAACAAAACAAAACAAAACATGGAACTCTCAAGATTGAGGGAATGTTAAAGGTCATTTCGTCCAACACTCACAGTTGAGATACTGAGGAAAACGAGACCTAGGAAATTAAGCACTTCTCCCATCACCACACAAGTAATCAGACAACTGTAACTAAAAGCCAGGTCACTGGATTTTTAGCTCTTGGGGAAAGATTGCAATTGAAATGTACTAGGGTAGGCCAATGGTTGTCAAGGCTGATTTCAGGACCAGCAGCAGCAGCAGCATCTGGGACCCTGATAAAAATGCACACTCTTATGCACCACAGCCAACCTACTGAATCAGAAACACTGAGACAGGACCCAGTGATCGCTTTCAACAATCTTCAGGTGATTCTGCAGCATACTTAAGTTTGAGGACCACTGATCTGGGCAAACTAATCTTCCTCATCCATATATTTAAAAAGTCATTCTTACAATTTTTTATTTAAATCTGCTGAATCAAAAGTTCATTCTCATTATATTTCAGAAACAACCCAAGGTAATATATCTTTGAGGGTAGGTGAGTAGAAATTACTTTGGAACCAATATTCTACTTTATTGTACCTTTCCTCGTTTAAAGTTTGTTTCTTCTTTTGGCATCTCCATTTATGCGAGTATCTATGAGATTCCCATAAATCCCACAATCGTGATTTTTTGATTTTTTTATTGTATTATTCAAATGACCATCAAGCTCAAATTCCTATAAATACTTATCTATTGACTAGGTTATAAGCGTTTTCCCAGTATAACCTCAACCTTTCCATTTTATTTCTCATTGTTCAAGTCTTTGATTGTGATTATGTTAAAAAAAAAAAAAAAATGAGAGGCCATTGTTTTGGACTGAGCTCCTGCACTAGGATCCCATAGACCAAACTGATACATTGTGGAGTCAACTATGTTACATGCCATGCAATCAAGCTGAACTTAGAAACAGGACAATTTTTGTAAAAATAAGAAATTCACAGTAACCAATCGTTAGAGGTTCAGTTGAACTGAGTCTACATGTTAAGAAAGTTCCCACTGTTTTAACCCTATAAGGAAAGTAACCTAACATTAACCAATCCACCTTTTGCGCTATGCTATTCCCTTGTTCCTACAAGGCCTACCTTACAAAAACCAACTGTTCTGCCACACACAGCAGAGTACCTTTCTATTTTTTAGATGGGATGCTATTTAATTCATGAATTCCTAATTAAAGATAATTACAATTATTAAACTCTGTTTGTTGAATTTTTGGTTGACAGTTCATAGTATATACTTTGGAAGTAAAAAGTTTTGAGTTTAAATTCTAGCCATAACATTTATTAGCCATGTGACCTGGAAAATTATTTAACCATTAAATATCTCTTAAGATACTTAAAATAAATATTTAATGTTAGCAGATTTTTAAAAATATGTTTATCTTCAATATTTGATATATAGTAAAATTTAGTGTATTTTAGCTGGTTCCGCTGTTGAAAATCTAGAATTTTCATTATTGAAAATAATTAGGCTTTGATTATTAAACTTTCTTTTGTCAAAGAAAGCCCATCGTACCCCTCTAATATGCAAATACTTTCTTATGGGTTATCTCCGTCATGTTCCTCCCAGCCATCAATTATATTCATCAATAATATCCTTCTGTCCTTAGCTGGACACGGTGGCTCATGCCTGTAGTCCTAGCACTTTGGGAGGTCAAGGCAGGTGGATCACCTGAAGTCAAGAGTTCAAGACCAGCCTGGTCAACATGGTGAACTCCTCTCTCTACTAAAAATACAAAAATTAGCTGGGCATGGTGGTGTGTGTCTGTAATCTCAGCTACCCAAGAGCCTGAAGCAGGAGAATCTCTAGAACCCGGGAGGCAGAGGCTTCAGTTAGCTGATATCATGCCACTACACTCCAGCATGGGTGACAAAGCAAGACTCCATCACACACACACACAAAAATCCTTCTGTCCTTAAATTCTCATTGCTTCCATTTTTACCACTGAAGTGAAACCTTAATTCTTCTCTTTTGAACATTTTTACAACCACTTTATTTTATGTTTCCAGTGATGCCTGAAACAATCTTCATAAGCCTTAAAGCTAAAAACAATATTTCTATATTGGTTAATTTAGTACTAGTTGAATATACAGGTAAAAATTGTAATATCTAAAATATTATTATTATTTTTTTGAGATGAAATCTCGCTGTGTAGCTCAGGCTGCAGTGCAGTGGTGTGAACTCAGCTCACTGCAACCTTCCCCACCCTAGTTCAAGCAATTCTCCTGCCTCAGCCTCCTGAGTAGCTGGGATTACAGACACGCACCACGACGCCCAGATAATTTTTGTATTTTTAACAGAGATGGGGTTTCACCATGTTGATCAGGCTGGTCTCGAACTCCTGACCTCATAATCTGCCTGCATTGGCCTCCCAAACTGCTAGGATTACAGCCGTGAGCCACTGTCTCTGGCCTAAAATACTATTTCTAAACTAGAGCTGTGTGGATATGGTCTTCATAGTCTGAGTTAAATAAAATTTTAATCTTTTTATGACAATCTAAAAATAATACTATAGAGTTTTTATCCCAGAAATTCAAAATGGGGTCAACATTTGAAAATGGATCACTAAAACTCACAACATTAACAATCTAAAAACAAACTATATGGTGATCTCAAAAGGTACAAAGAAAGCTTTTCATAAAATTCAACATTTATCCACAACACGACTGTCAAAAAGTAGCAATGGAAAGGCACTTCCTCAACTTGATATAAAGGCATTTACATATAAGCTACAGTTAACATCATACTTAAAGAAAAAAGACTGAATACTTCTTCCTAATAATGTGTAACAAGGCAACTTTGTACAAAGGATCTAGCTAAGACAACCAGGCAAGAAAAAAGAAAAAAGAGTTATCCAGTTTGGAAAAAAAGAAGTAAATTTTTTCTTATTTGCAAACACCTTGATCATTGATTTGGAAAATCCTAAATAATTTACCAAAGTTATAGAAACAAATACACAATTTCAGGGAGGTTACAAGATACAAGGTCAATATATATAATCAATTAATTGTATTTCTACATACTAGTGTTAAACAAATTACTCATTACACTTGTTGAGGAATAGTAAAGCAGACTTTGTTTAGAACCATCAGGATGGGTACAGGGAGTACTGCAGTGGGGTTTTGCAGTGGAGGAAAGAGATTCTGCTCAACTCCAAATACAACAGAGAAAAGTGAAAATGTTTAGTCAAGGAGTAGGGTGGAAAGTTATTAAGAGTAAACATCAGGGCACTGGGATTCTGATTATATCAATCATTGCTGAAACAGGACAGGGTAATCAGCAGACATAGATCTGGGAGATGGCGGCAGATGAGGAACTGGATACCAAGCCTGATGAGATATTGAGGATGGGGAAACTGACTAAACTAACTCAGTAGGATTCCTGCTAAAATTGGACAATGAAAAGACAAATGCAGAAGCTCAAATATTAGAGGCTAGTTGAGATGACAGTGCAGGGGAGCCTGAGTAGTTTGGTCAAGGAAATAATCTGTCACTAGTAATGAAAAATTCAAAATTCTAATTTGAAAAGATCCATTTATTGTTGCACTATAACCAAACAAACAAACTTTGGTATAATTCTTAGAAGACTTGTGCAAGATATATACAGTGAGGGCAACAAAACACTGATGAAAGAAAAAAATCTGCATACATTGTGAACTATATGATGTTCATGGTTTGGAAGACTCAGTGTTGTTCGTCAGAAGTTTTCCCCAAAATTGATCTATAGATTCAGTGAAACTTCAATCAAAATTTCACCAAAATTTTAGCAAGATTTGTGTAGTAATTGCCAAGCTTACTTTAAAATGTATATGAAAACAAAAACAAAGAAATGATAGTAGCTAAAGTTTAGAAAAATAAATTTGAAAAAGTGTATTACCTGGAGACCCAGACTAACTTACTATAGAGCTGTAAGTGTAGCTTTATAATAAAATTGCAAGTAAATCAATAAAACAGACTGAAGCATACATGAATAATTGATTATCAATAAAATAAAGATAGCAAGGCAAATGGAAAGAGAAAAGATGGTCTTTTCAATGAAAAGATCCTAAGTAAGAAAACAAAAAAAAAAGACATTATAAAAACAAAAAATATGGTTTTATCTCACATGACATACAAAAACGACTTAAAATGAAGCATAGCCCTACAGGTCAAACCTAAAATTCTAACACTTCAAGAATTAAACATAAGAGAAAAACCTTTGTTACCTTATTAAGGAGAGGTTTAAGTATAACCAAAAAAGATGATCGATACATTTTAGGGCTTTTTTCAGTTTGTGTTTCATTTCAGGTAGTTTCCATTGCTGTTGCTTCAAGTTCACTAATCTTTTCTTTCACATTGTCAAATCTTCTATCAGTTACATTCAGTGTCTTCATCTCAGGCATGAAAGTTTTTCATTTCTAAAAGTTTGATTTGAGTAATTTTATAACATTCATTTATTGAACCACTTCTGTATTCTACTTCTTGAACATGTGGAATTATTAAAACAAATTATTTTAATGTATTTGCCTAGTAACGCAGTAATTTTTCTTTATCTTGATTGACTTTTCTCTTAATTGTGGGTCAAATTTCCGTGCTTCTTTACATAACTGATTCGATTTTGAGAATTTTAGTTTGTTGGGTTTTCGATACTTTTTATTTCTTTAAATATACCTGTCCATTGTTCTATGATGGAGTTTAATTACTTGGAAACAACTTGATTCTTCCAAAGCTTCCTTTAACCTCTATTAAGCAGGACACATATAGCCTTTTGTCTAAAGCTAATTTTGTCTACACTGAATATACTTCAAAGTAATTATACCCTACCAATTATGAGAGTTTCTATTCTAATCATTGGAAAAAGACATTTTCTTCCCTTGTATAGTGCTAATAATTATTTCTCCTACAAAATTTAACTCAAAATGGATCAGGAATATAAACACAAGAACTAAAACCATAAACTCTTAGAAGAAAACATAGGGATAAATTTTTATAACCTTGAGTTTGACAATGGAATCTTAGGACACTGAAAGCATGAGTAACAAAAGGA